>NC_134844.1:37798871-38101901 GCF_965363235.1 Mytilus galloprovincialis
AGATTTTTTAATATTGAAAGAGAAAAAAGTTTATGTAATATGTGTGATAAAAATAGGATTGAAGATGATTACCATTATAGTTTACTATATGAGAAATATTCTGATATAAGGAAAACATATATAAAACCATTTTATAGGAAAAAACCATCTTGTTATAAACTTTTACACTTATTGTCTGTACATAGCATTAAAGAGCTTAACAATCTAGGTAAATACCTTTATTTGGCTGATAAGATTCGTTATTCATAATACTATACTTATATTTCATTATTTATATTATTTGTTGTCATTCTCCGCCATTGATACAAAGTTGTTTGTAATTATAAAACATGTGTGCAATTATTCACTGATGCTATTATATTTGTATATGTAAATTCTATAAGCTGTATTGCTTCTGAATAAAAGACTATTATTGTGATAAATTATTATTTTTATTTTTAATTTCTAAATTCAGGAACAGATAGTTTTAATTATAGAAATATCATTAATATGGTTATAATTATGAATTAAATGTTAACAAAACTTTGAGTATTTGAAGTACTAAGGCTTTTCAATCGTTGAATTTGGCAAAAGCCTTAGGAATGTTCGGTCCTTAATGCTCTTCAACTTCGTAATTTTTGGCCTTTTTAACTCTTTTTTACCAGAGCGTCACTGATGAGTCTTTTATAGACAAGATGCGCCTCTTTGGCAAAATATCCTGGAAAATATGATGAGTTTTCTTACCTATTTGTCTCGTTAATTGTAGCATTTCCGATGAAATAAAGTAATAGACAAATAGTTTTAGTAGTATTTCATAAAATGAAAGACAATTCGTACAATTTCAATGAGGTATTATTATATGTGCTATGAAATCCTTTCGTGTTTCTACTTTTACCTTTGACTATAATTGCTCTTTTTGTTCTTCAGCAGAAAATTATATTTATACTATATGTATTCATATCATCAATTTTACAGGGATATAAATGTACCTATAGATTACAAGAAGTAATTGACAGAAGGAGACAAGATCGCAGCATATAGACGAAAGACGTAAATATCAAGAAAAACTCACAAACATTAAAGATTTTGTAGTGCTAAATTGTGCAATTTGGTGCTTCTAAATTGAATGCATTCCATGTTTTTGTATTCAAACACGTCGTGTAATTATGATAAAATCTTTGGTTCAGTTAAAACCAATTACAAAACAACATACACTGTCATGTGTATGGAAGGTTAATATATATTTTTACAAAATTTCGAATGTGAAATCATAGATAAATGTAAATCTTACATAATAGTATACGGCAAAAACATGCAATATAAAAAAGACGGTGTGGCATGATTGCCAATGAGACAACTCTCTACAAGAGACTAAAATGGTACGGCCTTCAAGAACGAGTAAAGCAAATAAAAAGTCCCGAAATGACAACATAAAACAAATCAAACGAGAAAACTAACGGCCTTTTTTGTGTACAAAAAATGAACGAAAAACAAAAACGTAACACATAAACAAACGATAACCACTGAATTACATAATAGACAAATAGTTTTAGTTGTATTTCAAAAAATGAAAGACAATTCGTACAATTTCAATGAGGTATTATTATATGTGCTATGATATCCTTTCGTGTTTCTACTTTTACCTTTGACTATAATTGCTTTTTCTTCAGCAGAAAATTATATTTATACTATATGTATTCATATCATCAACTTTACAGGGATATAAATGTACATATAGATTACAAGAAGTAATTGACAGACGGAGACAAGATCGCAGCATATAGACGAAAGACGTAAATATCAAGAAAAACTCACAAACATTAAAGATTGAGTAGTCCTAAATTGTGTAATTTGGTGCTTCTAAATTGAATGCATTCCATGTTTTTGTATTCAAACACGTCGTGTAATTATGATAAAATCTTTGGTTCAGTTAAAACCAATTACAAAACAACATACACTGTCATGTGTATGGAAGGTTTATATATATTTTTACAAAATTTCGAATGTGAAATCACAGATAAATGTGAATATTGCATAATAGTATACGGCAAAAACATTCAATATAAAAAAAGAAGGTGTGGCATGATTGCCAATGAGACAACTCTCCACAAGAGACCAAAATGGTACGGCCTTCAAGAACGAGTAAAGCAAATAAAAAGTCCCGAAATGACAACGTAAAACAAATCAAACGAGAAAACTAATTTGTGTACAAAAAATGAACGAAAAACAAAAATGTAACACATAAACAAACGATAACCACTGAATTACAGACTCCTGACTTGGGACAGGCTCATACATATAGAATAATCAATTGGTTCAAAATTGATAAGCAGTTTAACACTATCCAACGTTTTGAGCAACCCAGTCCAGATGAACAAAAATACTAGTTCTTTAAATAAAAAGAATATTAATCAAAGTTAACAATTAAAAGAACAAAGCATGACTTACAGAAACACCATAGACATACAAAAAAACCTTTTGTAAAAAAAAATCCGATAATACATCCCACAATTGCAAAATTATTGCTTCGAAAATGGAACAAATCATTGGTCATCTTTGATTATCAATGGTCAAACAAGAGAATAGATGTCCATAAAACATTTGGAAATATGTATTTCGGCTTTGTTCTTAGAGTACAATTGATTTGATATCTTGCTTGTTCAATGGTAACAATAAGCTCTGGAACAATATATGAAAAAAATAGTTTTTTTTGTTTTAAATGCAAACCCAAGAAATATTTACTTCAAATACAAAGCCAAGAAGCTTTAACTAACCCTAGACAATACTGTGTAGAGGTATTGAAAAGCATCAATAACATCTAGTCAAGATATAGTCTCCAAACTTTTAATGTTTCGTAACAATGATATTTATATAGGGGAATTTGATTGTAAAGAATGTCAGGTAATGTATAGAGAAGACGTAGTTAATCTTTGACATACAAATTAAATGGGTCTCCAAATTAAAAAAAAATCAACTTATATAATACAATTAACGGTACCAATTTTATTGCACCAGATGCGCATTTCGACAATACATGTCTCTTCAGTGATGCTCGTGGTCAAAATATTTGAAATTCAAAGCTTATATAAAAGACGAAGAGCTATAATCCAAAAGGTCCAAAAGTATAGCCAAATCCGTGAAAGGAATCAGAGCTTTACATGAGGGAGATACATTCCTTAATTTATAATAATTTCTATCATTTTGTAACAGCAAATTTTAATTACACAAAAAATCCGTATTTTCATGCCAGTACCGAGGTACTGGTTACTGGGCTGGTGATACCCTCGGGGACTAATAGTCCCCAGCAGAGGCATCGACCCAGTGGTAGTAATACAATTAACGGTACCAATTTCCTTGCACCAGATGCGCATTTCGACAATACATGTCTCTTCAGTGATGCTCATGGCCAAAATATTTAAATCCAAAGCTTATTAAAAAGACGAAGAGCTATAATCCAAAAGGTCCAAAAGTATAGCCAAATCCGTGAAAGGAATCAGAGCTTTGCATGAGGGAGATACATTCCTTAATTTATAATAATTTCTATCATTTTGTAAAAGCAACTTTTAATAGCACAAAAATCCAGTATTTTCATGCCAGTACCGAGGTACTGGCTACTGGGCTGGTGATACCCTCGGGTATCATATAACATATAACATAGTTCAACCGATTTAAAGAACAGATACACTCTAGACCTAGAACAAGAAAATTGTGTATACATCATTGAAATCTAAAAAAAAAAAAAAAAAAGAATCCGAACAGAATGATCTCGAGTGTCCTTTGCAGTCTCCGTTGCTTCAGCCTATCGAAATGAGAGACTACCCTTTATTAAATTATGTACATGTATGGTAAGGCATCAAACACACCTAGCGAAGATAGTCTCTAAATGTTTGATTGTAAGGAGTAGTTCATTGTAAGGAGATTTATACATCGGAATTTAAAGGATGCATGATAATGTATGAAAAAGACATACATGTAGTTTAACTTTTTAAGATGCAAATTAAATGATGTCAAGATAGTCTCCATTTTTTTTATTTTTTTCAGTGAAAGGACATTTATATAGCGGAATATGATTTTAGTGGATCATGCTATAATTTTTATCAATTCTAAAGATTTCCTCATAAAATTAAAGAAACAGGTTGATGAGAAGAAGCGATAGAGATCAGTTGTTTCCCATAAAAAAAATGCCGGTTGTCTGTTAACACAACATTTCCACCACACATAAGAAATAATTTTTCATTAAAAGACTGGTGTCGCATATTACAATCTTTAAGTTAGAATGAATTTGACAAGTTGTCGCCTAGGTAAGAAAGAAAATATACTTATGTAAAGTAAGAAAAGTCAAACGTTCGAAGTGCGATATTTCGAATAGATTTTTAGAAAGTTTGGAGTGGAAAATTTTATAACGCTCCAGTGAGATCAGCTAACTTAACAGCAGCTTTGACGAAACTCTAACTCAAAAATGAGAGTCAATTATCAATAAAAAATATATCTCAATAAAAAATTTCGAATTCGTACATTTTCCTGTGAATTCCCAATGTCACAATGATTCACATGACTTCGTTTTCCTCGATTGACCTCGGGCCAACAAGTGTGACTCATTCATAAAACTCGAGATTGTTGTGTTTTATGTTAAGTCTGTAGATACTGGGAATTTCATAGAATTCCTATTATATAACTTAGTTTATCTTAATAGCACCATTACCTTTGCTGTACGTTTCTGTCATGGTTATTTGTTATATCTTGATAATGCACTTTATCTGAAAGTGAAAATAGTTCCTAAAGAACATATTTTCTTTGATCATATTCATATTTGAATTAGTACAACAATGCTTCTCATTTCTATCGTAATACTTTCTCCATTTAGCTTTATTCAACTATTTTTATGAAATGTATTTCTTGCTTGTTATCTCAGGTTAATATGAATTCATTTACTATAAAAACGGCTGTTTGTAGTTTTCATTTTTGAAATTAAACGCAACTATCATTTTAAAAGAAGGAATAAAAATACTAGTGAATCACTTTATTACAACAGCAAAGCTTTGAAAATATAAAATTGTAGAATTCTGAAAGTATTGCATCTTGCTAATGATTTTTACTCTGGAAGTGATTGTTGGTTAAAATTTAACAGTGCATGGCAATTAAGGAAGGATATTATGATGAGTGTACTGCTGTACATGAATGCTTTTTGCATGTACATGGAAAATGAAAATAAGAAATTATATATTTCATGCGTTCGTAGTTCTTTCACGAATCATATCAGGGGAATAATCATTGCATTAGTCATAGTCGATTAATCAATATAATTCCATATACATGTAGTGTTGTATAATTTTGAGTAGGGTGGACAGTCGCTTATGTTTTTTTCCGGGAATAAGTTATCCAAACCTTCACAAGTAACAAATTTTTAAACTGATAATTTTGATCTTATCAATTTTTTAAAACTTTAACAGTGAATTATTTAGCCATTTTCAGTCTTTCAGTATTTTTCTTAAAGATTATCAACTACAGTAAATTGGTGACTGTAAAATCAATTCGATCGCAATTAATTATGATCTTTTAAGTCTATGTTTTATAGTTATTATATACATGTACACATTAACAGCATACTGAATTGTCTGATAATACTACAAACAATACTAAATTGGCTTAAAGGGAATTGTTTGATCTGTACTAGTGAATTTACTACAGACTATCAGTCTTAAATTTGACTGCAAGACTGAACATGACTGAATTATTTATTGTTCCAAATATGGAGATGATGTTAAAATCAAAATGAACGTAGTAGACAAAAATTCATTTACGAGTATTATTTTTTCTTATTAGAATGAGGTAATTGATTGTTATGATAAGCCGATATTATGTATTTCTGTTACAAAATACAAATTTAAAGTAAAATAATTTGCACCCATTTTAATAAGCTTGTAAAGCAAAATATCTCAAAATAATACAACATACAGTAAGCTATCACACAAGACAAGTAACTCTTTGAAAAGGGTCCTGACTTATCATTAATATGTATTATATGATGATTTCTGGAACCATTTGTTTGAATCAAATCGGTTTCACAAGTATGATTTACTTGTTCGTATAATATGACTTGAACATTTTAATGAAACGAAGATGATTTAGAATTAGTAATGTGTGTAAAATGAAAATAATTCTTGTAACTTTAGTGCTCCGCCGGTATCACTTTTTCACTGCTGAATCTGAAACGCGAACACCAAAATGCAAAGCTAGAGATATATAAGTAAAGGGTTGAGAAGTTTTGTAAGATATTGAATAGTGAGAAGAGATTTACTTAATATATGTATTCAAACAGATCTTTGAAATTATTTAGAATACAAATTAAGTTCCCTAGAGTATGTATTTGAACACTAATTTGAAGCCTGGCTTTATTTAATCGAGATAATGTTCAGTTATCTATATAAGAAAAATCAACTTTATTCCTTCTTAAATACACATGTCTGGCAGATACACAAACATCATTTAATGTTGAAGGGGTCACCATTTAATTGTTGTTATTAGGTCCGTTCTGAAATACAGTTTCAACAAGCTGGTCAACTATATAGATGTTGAATGATTGAAATGTACTTCTGAGAGGGTTCACTTTGGTGTTTCATTGGTCAATATAACCTTTTCGTTATTATGTCCGTTTCTTCTGTACTTATTTGGCCTTTTTACTTTTTTCGAACATCACTGGTGAGTCCTTTATAAACGTAACAATTTTAAACATTGTTTCTATGATGAGTTTACTGTAAACAAGCATTTAACTATATATGCATTGTATATAGAACGGTTCCAAAGTTTAATGTTCACGCTTCACGCTTGATTTGACTATGACCTTATTTTTATGGATTATGAATACATGAAAAATTACATTTCTGAACAAAGACCTTTTTTTTTTACTGTTAGGATTTCTTTTAAAAAGCAGTTTTAACTAACGGCAATTCCGTTAAATGATTTCTGTATGTGTATCATTTTTTCATATAAATAATTATATCTTTGCTGTCATCTGTTACAAAATGTGTATATACATCCCCTTGAACTGAAACTGCTTTTACTTTGATGTAATGTATGATCATTTAAAAAAAAAGCTGTAACACGATTTCTTGATATATTTTCGGATTGGTTTGTTGACGTTATTCCTATCAGCATTCGCGTAACGATATTCTTTCCAGTCAATCATAAGCACGACCTGTTTCATAACTGCTGTTGGTTTATATATTTAATCAATAATAATACTTAAACTGGTGTCGCATAATCATACGATACAAGTGATAAAAAAGTGAAATAACAAAAATACCAACCTCTAAGAAAAAATCAAAACAGAAAGTTCGTTATCAAATAGAAAATAACGTTAGTTCGAAAAGGCAGAAAAAGTATTACAGCCATTTCTTATTATTTTATTATAGATTTGAGTAAATCAAGAAAAAATCGTTGACGACGTCATGGTCGTATTACAAAATTATGTTTATTACCTGATAGACAAAACCAAAATATCCAATCAGAAGACATAATTTATAAAATGTCAATTTCAGTAAAAATCCTTGTTTGAAAACCCACCAGGGTTATAAAAACCCCACCAAAAATGTCATAGACAAGGGTTGTTTATAACTTGAACACACATCACGAATATTTAATATACTTACAGGGAAAAATTATTACATAACAGGCAAAAGTAGTTAATCTATGTTAAAAAAAGACTCGTGCAAAAGAGCGAGACTGAAGGCATAGATAATATAGTAAAGCTTACATACCAGCATATAATGTATTGCAATGAATTCAAAGAGTAGCATAGTGTTTTTTAGTTTTTGTTTACATGTTTTATATTCCATTAGTGTTTTATTAGACGGCTTCTAGGACATACTACAGATTGCTACATATAAATTCTCCCTTTTTGGAGAAATCTGATTACATATGAAGTCCCCTCTTTAATTGAAAAAGGAAAACAGATTATTTATTTAGTTTTTTTCTTTTTTCACAGCTTTTTTGAGCATATCATTTAATTTCTGTTCATGTATTATTGTCATTTTGTTTAGTTTCTTTTGTTACCCATTCTGACATCGGACTCTGACTTCTCTTAAACTGATTTTTACTATGCGTATTGTTGTGCATTTGTTCTTAGGAGAGTGTTGAGATCTCATAAACATGTTTAACCCTATCGCATTTTTGCACCTGTACCAAGTCAGGAGCCTCTGGCCTTTGTTAGTCTTGTATGATTTTTAATTTTAGTTCCTTGTGTATAATTCGGAGTTTAGTATGACGTCCATTATCACTGAACTAGTAACATATTTGTTTAGGGGCCAGCTGAAGGACTCCTGTGGATGCGGGAGTTTCTTGCTGCATTGAAGACCAATTGGTGACCTTCGGCTGTTGTCTGTTCCATGGTCGGGTTGTTGTCTCTTTGACTCCTTCCCCATTTCCATTCTCAATTTCACATAGACTTTTATGTATTTGCCATGAATGATAAATCATTACAATATAGCAAAGTATAAAAATAAGAAGATGTGGTATTATTGTTAATTGAAAAACCCTAAATAATCCTAACTATAAAACTTAAAAAAAGGCAACAGTAGTATACCGCTGTTCGAAACTCATAAATTGATAGAGAAAAAAACCAAATCAGGATTACAAACTAAAACTGAGAGAAACGCAACAAATATAAGAGGAGAACAACGACACAACAATAAAATGTAGCACACACAGAAACAAACTAAGCATCAGACAAATTCCGATCAGAATAACAAATATAACATCAAAACAAAATACATGAATTTGGGACAGAAAAGTACCGTGACACGTCTTATAGTAATGTGAATTCACACTCAAATATAAGAGTACAAACGATGCAACAGAAATACAACGTTAAAATGTAACACACATTACATGACTACAATACAAACCACAGGCAAGATTCCTGACTTGGGACATGAGTTATAATCATTTTTTTTGGGTCTCATGTCTCCCTCTTTTAAGTCTTAATCAATAGAATATTAAAGATACACAAAGAACGTACAATAATAAAAAAAAAAAAAAAAACACAAGATAATAAATTAATACTGGTTTGGTTAAAGCTAGTTTCGATTTGGTTGATAAACGAACACACAAGTATTTCGAGATGAAAGACATAGTTTTAATATAATTTATATGCACTACTCTTAAACTGATTTACTAATTAATCTATATTTAGTAACATTTACATGCAGAAGTACAAAATAGCTGTTTTTAAAAAAACGATAGCTTACATTACCAGTATCTTAGACGTAATCAAGCTTTTTGCAGTGGTCACCTTTTTGTTTTCACAATGTTGCGCTAGCTTGTTTCCAATAGTAATTTAGTTTTGTCATACGCGTTTGACTGTCAGTTTCGTCTTACCTTTTACAAAGATTTCGTGTCATAAAATCGTTTTCAGGTTTTAAAATGTCATACGGAAAACATATAACGTAATACTATTATATAGATATGGTTAGATGTGGTATGAGTGTCAATGAAACAACTCTCCATCCAAGTAACAATTTATAAAAGTAAACCATTATAGGTCAAGATAAGGCCTTCAATTCGGAGCCTTGGCTCACACCGAACAGCAAGCTATAAAGGGCAAAAAAAATTACTAGTGTTAAACCATTCAAACGGGAAAACCAACGGTCTAATTTAGCAAGTAACAGGAATCGCCAAATGTTATAATTACCATTGTTGTTTATTGGAATAGTAGTTAAACAATTCACAAATTATGTCTCTGATTAACAAATTATTTGATATGAAACATCATAAAAGTAATCTTTATACTTGCTAGACATTGATACATTTTAAATTGATAAAGTGCGTATGAAATAATGAACTAGGTATGACAGCGACATCTACATGGTAAACTAGCCATATAATTGTTGCTGGACATTATAAAAAATTATAAATTAGGACTGAAGCTGTTGATCATCTACATCAGGACAATTGTTTTATTCTCATATTATTTCAGACAACATCAATCAACATCAGACTCATCAAAAAATCATCCCGACAAAAAAAACACAAACATCAAATGCTCTTAGTCTGACATGAAACAACACAAACATGGTGGGGTAATACTAGTTTTACATGTGCACAAACCTTCACCTATACCTTGGTCGTAAAATAAATTAAAAAAAAACAATTAAAATACCTCACAATGGAGATGTACATGTACCAACAGGACGATCTGGAAAGACGTTACACTAAAAACGGTGCATACCGGATCAAAATGTGTTCGCAAACTTGTTTTTCTTCTACTTTGTAATATTACATGTATTATGATAATCGTAGTTTCATATATCAAAAGATAGCAGTGGTGTCATGATTAACCTGGTAGTATACTTAATAAGAAAGGAGAAGACTATATATTTTTCAAGGAACGTTTGATATACTTCTATGACAAGGAAACTCAAAATGTATAAGAAACTTACATTGTATATTCGTACCAAGAACAACTAAATATATATTGCAAAAAAAAAAAAAAAAAATGAAATATTACCGGTTGCATACGCAATTTAAACTTATACAAGAAATAGTCAATAATCCGGCTGCTTAGTCTACAAAAGGGATACCTGTTTTATTATCCTCACATGTCTTTATTTATATATCAAATTGTATATCAGATACAAGTATATAAACGCCTAAAAATATATATTTATATATACATACACAACGAGTATATATTTTGTTTGTATGAAATTTTCAATAAAGTGTTAATAAAATTTACGAGTCAGTATTTTGTAAGATGAATTTTTTGAATTTTGATTTCGTCAATACCCTAGTATTTTTTTAATGTTGTACAAGTATTAGCTGAGATTGATAAGTTTCTGGTACAGTCCGTTGCTTTTTTCTGCATCCAATTTGGTTAGTATATATTAGAGCTGTGAGCAGAAAAGTTATCAAAGATACCAGAAAAACAATACATGTTAATTGTAGGAAACATAAGACGACTATTTATCATATTTTTTTTTATATAGAATCCACATACTACAGATACTTTTAGCTACCGGGAAATGAAAACAGTCATAAAATGATTTAGAATAAAGGATAAGTAATTCAAGTAAATATAGATGTAAGATCTGGTACATAGAATACATTTAAAAATGTTTCTCGGATCACGGAATTATTTTTTTTCCAGTTTTTATAGTAGGTTGGTTCCCTCTGAAAATATTCAGATTGCCTTCGGAATATACATGTTTTAACAATTCCACTCTAGGTTAAAATTACTTGCAATCGCTTTTAACGTATCAGTATACTGTTTTCTTTCTTTAGAAATAAAAACAATTCTGTAATGGTATTGTGTATGTGAAACTGAGATGTTATTTGAATAGAAGGTTAATGTTTATCAGATAACTTTCAAACGACCAATAACCCATGGTGAAAATCAATTGAACAATTACATAAATAATAGAAGATAGAAAAACCAATTATCTAATTAAATATCATCAGAAAGATAAATACAAGTTTTCAATTTCTTACGAATGAAAATAAAAGATCTTTTCCTATCTACCCGATACATATAATTTTTAATATTGTCTTTTCAATATTAACATTTATTACTATAGATAGATGCGAGGCATATGTCTATGAGACAACAGGCAAATATAGAATGGAAAAAGTTAGAAGAAATAAATATAAAAAATCTTAAATGATATATACAAATCTATATTTTTAGATACAAAAATATATGAAAATACGAAGAAAGTTGTGGGAGGATTAAAAACTATATACCAGTAATACAATATTCGCTACTTTGGTTAAATTGAAAAGGAAGTAAAAACTACCAGACTGTATTTTATCGTAATGAAAAACGAAAATTTTGACAAAACCTTTAACTTTGGTAAAATACATATTTAATAAATTTGTGTTCAGTCGTAATGTCTGTTTGTTGAAATTACAAATGCTAAAAATGAAGTATATACGTATATATAGTTAATAGTTTGAGTATTTTACTGATATAACTCGATTTGGGCTCACGTGTCGAATTATTTTTTTCAATTAATATAAAAAAGAAGATGTGGTATGATTGCCAATGAGACAACTATCCACAAAAAGACCAAAATAACACAGACATTAACAACTATAGGCTACCGTACGGCCTTCAACAATGAGCAAAGCTCATACCGCATAGTGAGCTATAAAAGGCCCCGATAAGACAATGTAAAACAATTCAAACAAGAAAACTAACGGCCTTATTTATGTAAGTTAATCCTAGACAGCAATGATAGCACGTGTTGCAAATGAAGAAAAAATAACAATTAATTACTGCGATAAAACAATTTATCCAAATGCACTTTATAAAATATTAGTAATACAAATCAATCACACAGAAGTACAAAATGTAGTTCCTTTAAATATTATTAATCTGAAGCGTGTATTTTGTATACATTTTTGTAAAATGTGATCAGTAAGCAATTTAAGAAAATGACCATATCCTGTATTCACTCTAGCATCTGCGGAAGTTTCGCCTACGTTAAGTTGATGTCAAGTTCCATATTTTGATGTGCCAACCCAATATAATTAAACCTTTCAAGCCTTTGTTGGTACGATGATAACTTTAAATTAACAGCAAAATACATTTCATTGATTTGACTTCACATAAAATCAATTAAGTTCTTTTATAACAGAGGAATGTCTATTTCCATGCATATTAAAATGACCAAATAAGCTTTCGATTTCACTTAGGATAGAAGCATTTCCAGCATCTTAGATTAATGAATATTCAGTAGGGCGGAGATACAACAAAATCGTCACAATCCAAATGAGGGATTGATTGTTAATCTTTTGCGTCAAAGAACTTTCGCTTGGGTTGGACAACTTAGTATAAATAGGTGTTTTCAAATTGACACTTTCATTTGGAACAAAGTAGAAGCGAAAAGAACATTTCGGACATACACTTTTAGTAACAGGACAACTCTAATATATGGTTTCAGAGGAACAAACTTAACAACTTTATATACTTTTTCTAGCAAACAACGGAACTTACCAAGTTTTTCAAAAAAGACTTAGAATGAAATACAGCTTTACATTATTAGTAGTTTTGTATTCTTATGTAGTAGCAGGTGAGTAATATTTTATGTTAACTGGTAACATTATCTTTCATTATTTTAAAAATAATGCATATTTGCATAAAAGAATGTTTATTCATGAAATTCCGATAGCTATATTACTTCAAGTATGCTAAATGTATAAAGGCTAACGTGGTCTATCGCCTTTTTAACAGAAAAATTAAACAAAGTTGTCTTTCAACGTTTTGAAATATGAATGTTACGAATATTCAAAGTGAAAAAAATATATCGACAAAACATGCGTGTGCCCATGTGTTATTGAAAATAGCGAAAAACTATTCTTGTACTTAAAAAGGTTACTATAAGTCTTATAAGTGTTTATGTTCAACTATTTAAAAACCTTATTTTAAATTAGTTTCCTACCATCGTAGAGTAGATATTATAATTGTGAAACTTCAGACAGTCTTTTAGAAATTTAGACTTAATGATTACTTAATAAGAAGTGTACAGTATATTTAACTGAAAATAGAAAGCGAAATAGACAAATGTAATTATAAATCTTTAAAAAAAAATTAGAACAAATGACTGTTTATTTCCGTGTCATTTGATCTCTTATGGAGAGTTGTCTCATTGGCAATCATAACGCATCTTCTTCTGTATTTAATTTTTAATTGAATGCGCCCAATTATCATCAATTTTACCTGATCGAATATTATTTACGTTAATTTTATCAATTGTGTAAGTACACGGGATCAAAGAAACTTTAGAACGGTGAATTTGTGAGCTAACCTACCAACTTCCTGTGATTTCCCCTCTATAACAATTCAACATACAGCAATGTTCAAAACTTGATATAACAGTAAGGAATTTTTCTTGATCTGAATAGAGGCTTTGTTTTGTGATCTTTATTAAATAAATGATGATTCATTGCTTTAAATGTCGATTTAGTAAAATTACGTATGTAATATCTTTTACTAAAGGTATTAATCGTATCGTGAAGATTAAGTTTTTCTCTCATTTCTATATTCAGCTTAGTGTATAATACCAGACACATATTGTAATAGATTTTCCATTTATATTAATAGTTGTCCTATTAAGCCGTATTGTAAGCTTACTTATACTTTTATGTCATAACTTATCAAATTACAATGCATATTATATTTAATTTTTCTACCTAGAAAGTACAATTACAATGATACTGAACTCAAAGGAAATTCAAAACGGAAAGTCGCTAATCAAATTGCAGCAAAATCAAACGCTCAAACACATTTAACGAATTGACCTAAGCGTATATATTTAGCTTTTTGATCATCACTTAACATTTAATTTGTGATAATTAAGAAAACAAACTTTTTTTTTAGTTCTTGGTAATCTCGAAAATAGTATTTTATAATATCACTTTCTTTAAAGTCATATGAAACTAGTGAGTGGTGAAACATAATGTTTATCCAATTTTTGAACCAATGCATGTATATATCATAAACTTAGAACTCTGTGCACGATTTTGTCATTTTTTACGCAAATACATCGTATAATCGTCAATTTTTTTCCTCTCTGTCTGTCATGATTTTACAAATATGGCTGCTCATTAAATGCCGTGTTTTCAAGCCGAAGTTTACCGATTGTCACCTTATAGTAAATAAATAACAAAAAGCATGGGTATTGAGCACGTGTTTAACATATACAATCAGATAATTGTTTATTTTAATGACAGATCCATACGTATTGCGATCGCCGGATTTTTACGAGGAGGGTTACGCTCAGGTCACTATGCATACGGAAAATATGTTGGCGAATTGCTTCCTGGAAGCAAGCAATTAAAAACAAATAAACTTCCTCTAAATATGGACAAATTAAAGAATTTTCCTCAGAAAAAAGTATATGTACATTAGTTGTATAATGAAAACTATCCATTTAGTTATAAAAAACATATGCATGATTTGTTTTTTGATTTGAGGTTTCTTATGACTTTAATAAACATTCTGTCTAAGTGTCAACCAAAAGAACAATATAGTATACATATATGTAACAGCTAGATTAATATTATCACACAAAATCAAACTTCACAACATTAAACTTTATAGATTTGAGTCGACGTAACTTCTTCATCATAAGTTTTAAATATGCGCATCAAGGGGCGTTTTAGAACTGCATTGTTGTTCACGCACACGCAATAGTGGTTATATTAAATATTTAGATATCATTTCTGCCGAATTACCGATTAAGTCATCATTCAAGACTCATGACAATGATATGATTTAAATGAAAACATTATCCATAAAGTTATTTTGGTCACATATCTCATTGAAGATATTTTGGATTTCCTTTGAAAGTTATAAAAAAAACACAACAGTAGACATATTATATTTATTTTTGTTATCCTTCAAAAGTCAAATGTATGAATTTAATAAAGTGACTCATTAGATGTATACGCAAATTTCTACATTACAACCTAAAAGACCAATTACAATAGATTTATCAAATCGAGAGTCCAGTGTATACCATTACTCTTTCTTCGCCGACGTTGTATTCGTTTAAAAGTGCAAATTATAATTACAACTTCTTAACTATAGTATAGAGTATAATATAGAGTGCAATATGTATAAAAAAGCACAAGTTCAGTATTATAGTATCATTCAGCAAAAAATATACAGTTAATTGTGTTTGAATTGTGTTTTCACAAGGAAATATGTTTGCGAAAAGGTAATTTTATGAAACTTGTTCCCCGTTACTGATATCAAGCATGTCGTTTATCGGAATAAACTCCCTTATCATTATAAGAAAAAGGTATCTCTTAAACTTAAAGGGTAAATAAAGGCAACAGTAAATAAAGGGTAAATTAGAGGCAGCAGTAGTTATCAAATACCATAATTACATTAAGAAGATGCAAATCATGATAGATAACAAAAACAGGAATCGTTTTATGAGAATGAGTGACAAAAATGTATTACATTTTAGATATAACAGTTAAAATCAAGAGAAACATATGAGATTAAAAAATTGCAAATCCAATACTTTTCATGAAAGAAATAAAAGAATCTGTCTGCTAGGAGACGATCAAGATTTCGCTTGCAATGTTCACACTTGTTAAAGTAATTCGTTCTATATTTTCAAACTGCAGCGAATAAAATCGTAAACTGAAGTACATGTTAAATAAGATTTTAACCTTTAAAGTAAATACTGTTGATTTGATAATCTGTTCGTGTTCATCGATTCATGGGCCGCATCTTATAACTCATATTTGATAAAAAAATTTTATTTACAAAGTAATTAAAAATACACAATGTCATTATAAAACTGAAGATTTTTATACCATAATCACATTCTTCGATTGATTAAAATTATATCAAATATTTGTCTAAGACAATTAAATAACATCTAAGGAAAATCTTGCCTAAGCTGAAGATGCAAACACGCCATCGATAGGTTGAACAGAATAATCATCAACGACCTCATTAAGAAGCAAATCATGAAAAACAGGAGAAAACATCCGTAAAATTAACAGATAATCCTGATGAAATTGTATAATATGCTTTATTTAATATCAAAGAATATAATTTAGTTCAGTTTTGATTCAATGTTAAATCATTGCTTCTCTGTTTGTTAAACAGTAAAGATGTTCAAACATTCTCTTCGTTTTCTATCAAGTGAGATTGTAAATGAATTCGAGCAGGAAAATACATGTTTTCATTTTTGTAACTTCTTATTTATATAACAAAATTCAATAAGAATTATATCATCAACAATACAAGGAATTATGATTTTTTAAAACTAAAGTCAACTATTTGAAGTTTGGGGAAACTATCAAGGTAGTGCTAATTTGCATGTTACATTTTACGATAATTATTAGATAATAAAGTATTCAATTGTACTACATATGCATCGCAGTTCAATCAGCCAATCCATATACGGCTTCATTTGTCTATGTGTAAATATTTATACATACGACGCGAATCTGGGGTGGGTTTATATTCAATTATATGTCTGAGTATTTGGAATCAACACTTTGGTTTCGAGGTGACGTTGTGAAGATAATTACATAAAATGTGTCACGAATATTGAAAGTACATATAATTTTCTTATAACAGAATATTAAAAGAAATAAGTAAGTATTTCTCATAATCAGGTGGTGCACAAGAAAGAAGAGGGTAAAGATAAGTCAAAGGATTTCTTTGAAGAAGAGCAATGATAAATATAATCAAACTTTACTTCTAAGTCTACTAGAATGCGAGTCATAATGAACTTAATGAATCTAAGTAATCCTCAAAGTTAAACACTACATTTTGTAGATGAGCGTTTCCGTTATCCGATATATAAAGGCATACAAAACTGCAAAACCAATTGAGAGGATTTCAGATTTATAAAAAAGCCAACACTTTTCTAACTAAAAATGTTTTAATGTTATCGATATATGCAGTAACCAAATTAAGCACAGAAACCATTTACTTCAACTTATTTTTTAACATTATGCTGCATCTAAGACACATGCTTAAAACCATCTCAGTCTTATAAATAAAGTGCATGAATGTCAGTAGATGATTGAATTCCCCATTAAGATATAAAGAATTGAAGCAACATCAAGCTTAAATATTTCCTGTTTTTTGTTCTCATTCCAATAGAAAGATGAAAACCTATTGTCTAGCAGAAGTAATGAAAATCACGTAATGTTAACAAATATTCAATAAAAACGTAATCCTTATTTTATTTGCGACTTTTTATTTGAAGTATATAAGATTATAGAAAATGACTTGTCATTTTAAATATTTATCTTCTAACAGTGTCAAAATGAAAGGGACTGAAGCTACGATAGGCCACTGTACGGCTCAACAATAAGCAAAACCCATACTATATACTCCATTGTAAAAGGCTCCGACACGACAAAATGTATAAAAAAGTTGTCTTTAGAAAGTATTTACTACTTTTACCACACATATATTTACTTATTAAGGTGGTACCCAACACTTTCACTAAAATTAATTTGGCTCGTTTAATTTTCAAAAAAATTTTGTCAGAGTATTTACTTTAACACTTTAACAAAAATTTAAAAATTAAAAAAAATTTGAAAAACCGTTTTGTCAGAAAAATTACACTGGTTATATAGCAATTTGATAAACGCCAATTTTGATCTTTGAGAAGCTTAATATTGCTTTTACAACACAACGTAATTAAAACGTTTAGCTGACTTTACAGAGTTATCTCCCTGTAGTGTTAGGTACTACCTTAATATACTTATACATCACAACAACATGGCTATAGAAGAAGTAGACTGTTATTATTTGTTTTACTGCAACTCATGGTCATGGAATCTGTTATCTGGTTGACAATTTTGACGGATTCGTGAATGCAATGTGACATACGATGCTAGTTAATTTTATTATCAACAAATCATTGGACAATTTAGAATATTAATCGTAAATAGACCTTTTCTAATTAATTGATATTTGTCCCTGTTAGTGACAGAACTTATTTTCAATCTAAATCGTATTTTTCTAACTTCTGATCAGATTATTTCAATAGGTTTTGTGGTATTATTTTAATTATACCAACCATAGCGTTGTCACTTATATTTGTAGGTTTGTGGTATTTTCTTATAACGACCATGATATTCTCACTTGTGTTGAACTAATAATAACAAGATGTATTATAATACATTAAACAGGTTACAACACAGTTTTCATGAATATCTCATGTGATTATAATACTATGATAGCAAAATATTGGATTCGATTTGTAATATGGAAGACGCTTTAAGGGATTATGTTCGTGTTAGTAATTCTTTAGTGGATTTCGTGTATCTTTTATAACCTGCTGTTTTAGAAAGTCACAATTCCGTTCTACTCTTTTTAAGTATTAAACTATAATAGAATGATGAGATTCTCCCGCCTTTATATTAGATACCTAAACAAAGAACGATATATAGCCGGGTCTTAAATAGTTTGGACTTAACCATTTTCTTCAAGTTCTCGCTGTCATTATTTCTACAGAAAAACTTAGCATCACAAATAACCGAATACACTTGTAAGGGTCCACTCTCAAATATACAATAACAATTGTACAATTTTGCACTAATATATAAACTTTTGATACACTTCTATGTCCCATTTGCAATTGAAAAAGCGACTGGATCGTCTCTTTGGACAGATTTTTTTTACAAAAATGAAAAACAAAGACAAACATGTCTGTTTTAGGTGACGAAAAATCTTCCTTTGTGAAGATCCACGCTTGATTCCATCGGTTAATACTTGTGGTATTATTTATGCACAGGTATTTATTGACTTTTGTTTTTTTACTTTGATTTTTTTTTATTATTTCCCTTTCAAATGTATTTATGATATTCTGTCACTCAATAATCCACATTTAAATGAATAATTACATCTGATACATCCTGGTTAACTTGGAATTTAGAATACAACGCAAACTAGATGGTCTGTTTCAAGTCATGACCTTTATTTTCATCGATATTGACACATATGGACGACTTCAAACTATCATCTACGACAAACATGATGACTCCATTTTTCGAATTGTTAACTTCACATTATTCAAAAGAAACAAATTCTTTGCTCTTATGTGTGACGTGTACATATCACATTTAAAATGTTCGACTACTGAATACTCCCTCTTTACCGTTAGTTTACATGAAAGTGTACTTGACCCATAAACTTCAGCCAAATTACCCAGTTTAATGACTTACATCGACACTACATAATTTTAAGATAACCATCACGAATCATTTGACCGACATGACTGTACGCAGTCACTAGCATAATTTTACCGATTGTGTCTTATTCTCAAATATAAAATACGTAGACAGATTATGCATGCATAACAGGAATCATATACGATGTCTCGCTCCTTTTGAAAGTTCATGAGAGTCGCTCAGTTTTTGTTTTTAATCTGGTGTCTTATCGAATTACGACATTTGATCATTGGTTAACTACTGTCATCTTTCTGTTTTGTTTTCCTCGTAGCTTTTTGTCATGATTTTTTCTGTTTCTACTTCACTTTGTTGTAAATTTATACTTTTAGAAATTTCCGTTATTTATAGATTTTTTTTGCATGCAATAAATTGAAGGAAAGGGTTTTTGTACATTAATTCATATGTTGTTTTAAGCTAAATGTTTGTTCCGTTTACTTCCCTTTTCTTTTCTTTTTGATTTTTAAGATAGACGACATGGCAAAAATAAGATCCAAACCTTTAATTTTTTTTAAGTTCAAACAAATCTACCATATTAAGACACATTATATATATGTTATAATGTGTAAAATGTTAAATCAAAATAGAGACATCAACAGCATTGAGTTTCACAAATATTGATATTCCAATTGTTCAGACTTCTAAAAGCTCGTCCCACTCCCTGAAACATCATCAGACTTATTTTCACTTCATTTCATTTCTGAGATACCCTTTTCACATCAAAGAATACATAAACGCTGTCTGTAAGCATGCCTTTAGTAAATAAATTTATTATCCTTATCAGTAATTTTACAGTTCTTTGATATGCTTCACGTTCAGAAAATAACTTAATTATCTCATTATAATTGCTTGAAAATTGTAATTAAGTTTTTCAGTACAAAATAATGGCAATTGTATTGTTTGACGATCACAGGCATGGGTATTAAACTGTAAAATATCAGAACCTACGTATCTGTCATTTCCTTCCAATTTTGTGACAGTGTTTTGTAATTATACATTTTTTAAGGGTCAACAGATAAGTAAGATTGAATACAATAAGATGAAAAATACCAGTAATTCGAAGTGGTATTGCCAAAACGTTTTTTTATTTGTTTAAAATGACCACACTAAGGAAATGTAATTTATAAAATAATATTGCAAGTTATGCAACTTTGTTGATTTTCCTATAATTGCAACCCAAAAAAGGCGAAAGATACCAAGTGGACAATCCAAATTCATAACGTGAAGGGAAACCATCAGAACCACTGTAACATATGTTTTAAGTATATAGATTTGCAAATGCATTGTCAGAATTATCTTGAAAACCTAAAAGATTTACTTAAAATAAGACATTTTGATTTCAGGTTTAACAAACCAAAACAAATTATGCATCGCCACATTGAGAAATGTAACTACATCATTAACAAATTAGATTATTTGATATTGCAAGTTGTTATAAGCGACACTTTTCATCATTTCTTGTGTTTTTCAAAAGAAAATTGCTGGAAGGGTTTAAGCATGATCCAACTATGACGTAATTAATATTTGGAATAATTGCTCCTGAAACCTTCGATTTATCATTTGTAATGGTTCCATGATTTTACATGACTCTTCCCACTTATAAATTATAGAACGACTTTTTTTTATATTTTTCTCTAATTGGCCGATTACAGTTAAGTGACTTCTATCAGTTAAGTGGCATTTGAAGACAATTTTACCAACAAAGTTGAATTCATTACTTGCATATAATTGCAGAGTTCATCGGAAAATTTCCATATTTGTAAAGCCATGATAAAATTATCATAATGACATATAATGCATACTTCAAAAATTTGTATCTTTAATAGTGTCAATAATATGATCATCTCTGAGATACTCCTCCACTTTTGCTGTAAACAATTTAAAAGGTTTTATCGAATAAATCTATCCAATACCTAATTGTTGCAATTAAAAGATAGGCATTGTCCAGGAGATAAAAGACTAATTATCATAATATTAATTATGTTTTGATTGATTTTATTATCCTAGATATTCAAGATAGAAAACTGGAATACGACGATTTCATCTATTTATTGTTGACAATGATCTTTATTTAGATGACTAGAACCTGTCATAATCTAAAGGTCAATCGGTGGCTATAACATGAATTCAACAAACCACATTAGCATTATTTTGCAAAAATGTATAATCATAAAAAGGAAAAGATAAATAACAACTATTTGCGGCCTAGTCCCATTAAATTTGTAAACTGTAAGTGATGGTTTACATTTTTTTCTCTAATCACTTAAAGACCCTCACCAATAATATAGGGTTATTGCATGAATATTGGGGAATATTGTTCCGAGTAGATTTTTATATTGCACGAGCTTGCGAGTGCAATATATGTTCTACGAGGGACAAAATTCCTCAATATTCATGCAAAAACCCTGTTATTGTATAGCAATATAATATTTAAAAGTAAATATTGGTTTAAACTAAGATTTTGTCATTGATGACGTCAGGAATTTTGAAGATTTATTGCACTAGTGCAATATAAGAATTTATTGCACGCTAACTTTTGGTTACTTTCTGTTGGAAATATTATATTGCTATACAATAATAGCATATTCATTATAATAGTAAGTCATTTCTGTTTTTAATATAAAAAAGAAGATTTGGTATTATTACCAATGAGACAACTCTCCAAAAGAGATCCAAAAGAACACAGAAATTAACAACTACAGCTCACCTTATGGTGCAAACTTGTTAGTTATGTATACTTTCATTTGGCCAATAAATTATATCCAAATAAGAACGTGAACCTTTAATCATTTATCTTTTGTCAAAATTGAAGCAGGTATGCTTTATTGATAGTTTTTATCACCATCATCATCATTTGGAGAAGACGTTCTAAGTTGCAAAACTTCTGACTGATTCTCTTGTTAATGTTTTTGGACAATAAACTTTGTTTAAACTAGCATAATTTTTATAAGTAGTAGTAGTAATAGTGGTAGTAGTAGTATAAATACTATTATTATCATGTTCTAAACCAAAATTCTTTAGGCACGTTTGTTAATTTTGATATGTAAACAAATCTTTAACATATAAACTATACCGATCTTTAAAAGTATTAGGAAGTTGAATAATCTAGCATCAGAATTAAACAATAAAAAGAATCAATTTAAGGTCAAAGCACAGTTTTAAGTTTTCAAATGATTCTAATTTCAAGACATGGTCGAATATAGCGTACTTAATCACTTTACACTTCCTTTTATAAGGCCAGCTTCTTATCAAATTCGATGATGCGGTGATTCGCTTGCACCTCGACATTAAGAAACTAATCCATTTCCCACCAGTAAGAGCAATAGACACTAACATTGTATCTATTAGCAATAAAATCGCCATTAACGAAGAAACCACTGAACAAAAACAATGGCTGAACGTACCAATTAAAGCAATAAAATAGCACCAAGTCTGATATTTTTTTCAAAGCATCAGATACAGTCGCAATAAATGTCGTTGGACTTTTTTGTGGGTGGACGTTGTCCATTTTCTTAATTATGTCTAAGTTCAGTATTTCATGCAAAAGAATGCATTTAGAAAAAAAGCTACTGACATACGAAGATCATAAATATAATTTCGTTGTATGTTAACAGTTTTTGATTAAAGAATGTGCACAATTCATGGAGAGGTAGTTAAAATTAAAGAAACTTGTTTTCGTATTCCTGTGTACTTTAACTTGACAGGGTTCTGTTGAAATCACTTAAGAGATATGTGTGTATTGATCCTTGAGGCCAAAATACTCAAAAAGTAGAAAAAGTAAGATGACAGAAAATCAAAATCACATATAGAGATCAATGGGCTTTTTTTGTTTTTAATTGAAACCTATTTTTTTTTGTCGACCATGACCAAATATGCCTTCTTTTGTCGTATACATTTGTATTTAAAAGGTGTTTACCTTTTTCCTGGTCTTTTTTTAAGCTATCTATGTTGCATTGCGGTTTTTGTTTTGTTGCACTTCAGTGCTCTGTTGTTTTGTTGTTTTCGTCTTATAGTTGATTTGTTTTCCTAGGTTTTAGTTTGTAACCAGGATTTGTTTTCTCCGAATCAATTTATGACTTATGAACAGCGATATACTACCGTTACATGTACCTTTATTTAGCTAAATGTATCAGTTAAAGTGATCTTTCGTCTAGTTTGTATATAAATGTGATTTTCAAATTCGTTTTGGTATCGTTTTCCTTGAATGAGGAATAAAACTTGTCTTAAAAACAAAGACAAATCAAGTGCAAATATCATACCAATATTTTCAAGGTTTGCCCTCTTCTGGTCGTGTCAAAGTCATCCATTAACGCTACCCTATTGGCGAATACTTGGTAAATTTCCAATAACATCAATCATAAACATCAAGCTGTGAATTACAGTGCGAAATGCACAGTTAAATTTGAGTATTATGGCATTACTTAATTAAGATTAAGTAAATCGAATCCATTCAACTTCATTTGAAATAATTGTACCAGTAAAGCCGACTATTGATATATCTTTAGGAAGATAATTTGGATTTAAAACTATATTTAGTTAATCGTGAAATAAGATATACTTCAGGAATTAGACCACCATATGATGAATGTTACTGTATCGACCTAATAATGTGGCTGGTTTAAATAAGGGTTTAGAAAACCGTTCTAGTTGTCAAATAAAAGACGATTTAGAGCCTTTATCTACAGAACAAAGATAGTATTTCAACCTCAATCAACTAGAAATTATTATGAAAATTAATACAGTACTCATAAACAAAAATTAGTTACTTAGAAAATAGCTGAACCGTATATTTCCTGCAAGAAATTAGCGTTTACATTGATATATCCGGTCAGTTAAATTCCCATTTGCGTATACTGCATGTATTGTATACGCTTCAGCAGAAGAAATGAAGGATACACATTATCAAGAATAATGATCAAATTTGTGATTTTTATTTCATATGTTCAATCATGAACTTTTAGAAAACAAAACATTTAAAAAAAACTACAACAGTTTGTTTCTTGTTGATCGTTTAGGAATATCTTTGTCACACAGACACGACTACTTAGATAATCTCTATTTGATTCAAATTGTTATGATTCCAGCACCGATAAATATAATTCAAACGCGCGCCTGGCTTACCGAATAGTCTTTAGTACATTGGTATCTTGGATGATTTTTTTGTACAACCACTGGACGATGCAACTACTGTTTGGCATTTCATTCACGAGAGTATCATCGGTCCAGTAATCTTCATATTTTGTTGACATGAAATATGATTGATATGCTCGTTCCTTTTCTTAAAAATCACATTTTATAAAATATTATTCGATACACTAAAATGTTTCTGTCTTCATGCATGTATTGCAATTGCAGTATTTGATACATCTTTCGGAATCTGTTTTTAATTGCTCTTAATCTTCGATTTTTATTTGGCCTTCCAACTGATTTGATTCGAGCGTCACTGACAAGTCTGATGCAGACAAACCTATTTGTATTTTTTATACAAAATATGTTATTGAAATTAACATCTCCGTTGATATTACGGTACCTCATGGATTCAGTTTATCATTATGTGTCCTGGTCATGAGCAGGGTTTGACCCTTGTTGCCAAGTATTGGTGACTAGTGTAGACTTTTTTTTACCTTTGGCTTACTTGTTTTTTCTTTTGCCTTTTCTTTAATGGTTCACGAGAATGTTTGCAAAAATAAACTAATGGATTATTTAAGTCTTGCTATGTCGATAAAAAAAAAAATACTGATGTTGTTTCAGTAACATTTCAGTAATCAATTGTTTATGACTACAAATATGTTACATATGATCAACGAAAAATTAATTTAAAATGTCTGTTTGAGGTATTCCACAGTTTAGAATGCATATCAATGCTGATCTTGACAATACAATTTGATTACTTAAGATTTTGGAATCTTCGATTGGCAAAATGTTAATCAAGTCTACATTTGATTTCTTTAATAATCAGAATAAAGAATCAACTCAAGCAGCTGTTATTTTTTTAAAACTCACACACAATATATATTTGAATATTACATTTGTATTTTTGTATTATCATTTGTACTTGCCTATCACTTTCTACTCAGTACTTTAAGGAGTGAATACGACTTCAGGTGCTCTGACTTCGCTGAAAATAATAGACTTAATTCGTTATGAGATATACATAAGGTACACACTGAGCAATTAAAAACCTATAAAGATAATATGATAGACCCCAAGTTGTTATGCTGTTATCATTTATACTGTTTGTTTCTACATCACTTAATATACTATCAATTTTTACACTTCAAACTGTGAGTTAACACTTCTAATTTATATTTACCAGAATTACCACTATGGTGATAAAAGCTGACTTTCATTCAGCTTAACAATCAATTTCAGATCCATTATAATGCCAGACCATTATCTAATGTACACAATCAAAGTGTTATAATCTGTCAGGGCCTGCTGAAAACGCCATATTTACCTGCCATCAGATTATTCACTATGCTTGAGTAACATTGCGTAATTTTTATTATTTTAAACGTTTTATTGATAATCTGATCAGATTTAAAGCAAGGTGTATGTCCAACCTTTCACAATTAATTTCCAATTTTTATACATTCCCCCAATAAATGCTAACGGTCCATGGGACACTCTATCAGATAAAATTAAATCGTAATTGATCGTGAAGAGTCCAATCGAATATTCTTTATTAATGAAGAGTGTGACAAGATAAAGACTACATAGGAACTGATTTAATTTCTCATTTTGTATTTCCGATTCATTCCATTTGCTCTTATAGTATGATTAGTGTTAAAAGGTCTTTTCCAAACTGAACAACACCCTTTACAATAGATTACTCAAATACTTAAAGAGGTTTTAGAGGTTCTTTGTGAAAATGATAACCATTTTACAATGTTACAAGTTTGTAAATAATGCTTGTTAGAACATACTATCATACTCTAAAAATAATATCGATAAAATGTCTATTATCATACTGTTAAGCTGTCAATATTTAGAATTCTATATACTAAGGAGTTAAATAAATGAGTGAAATGCGTGACATTAAATAGAAGTGATGGCCACATTCCCTAACACCTTTTAAAAGGAAACATTGTGACCGGTTGTTCTTATTCGGAAGCACGTACATAGTTAAATGACTGCTGCAAAGCGAAGCCATTTGTGTCATAATCAATCAATGTTATTCCTTTACTCGCTCTTAAATGCTTTTTTGACGTTGTATGCCTAAATAATTCTCCAGCAATTTAAATTTATATTTAAATTGAAAGATTTATCATTTGAGCTTTTAAAACGAAAATTTGTATTAATTTTAATTTAATATATTGTATTTAAAAGCATCACGACAGCATAGGAATGTATACATTGTATGTGTCGAAATCAATGACAAAGGTATAGATATATAATGCAGCTCTGTTAAATACAAATATCAGAACTAATGATAAAAATAGTCTTTAACCTGATAGCGAAATTTCTTTAAAAGAGAGGGAAAGAGGTGAAAGCCAATTCCATGATAACCTTAAATAAAAAAACAACCAAAAGACAACCAGCAGTATATATATGAAAAACACAACACTGAAAAAAAACCTAAACACTGAACAAGACTAACCACCAAAAAATAAAAGGTTTCTGGTGTTCCAGAACGGTAAGCAGATCCTGTTCACTTGCAGCAGCCGTCGTGTTGCTCATACAAGTACAAACCTTGTAATCAGTGTGAATTGGTAGGTGAAATTTGAGGGAAAGAGGACGTAATAACGTAACATATCTGTCGTCATCTTTGAAACAGATATATCATAACGGTCAACCAAATCGTGATGACGTTCGTTAAATTTTCCAAAAAAAACCCCCAAAAACTGCTCTTTTCAATGCATATTCGGTGAAACGTTTATAAAGCAATATTAATTTGCGAAATATACAAAGACACAGAAAGAAAATATGTTTTGTGATACTTATTAAACTCAGTATAGATAAAGACACAAAAATGGAATATTAACCAGAAACATATTAATGATTTGAGATCTAAACAAATCATTTCCTTTAACGACCATTTATGTTAAAATAATTTAATTTGTGATCTTTTGAGAAATTCACAAAGTGCTATTAATTTAACAAATTGTTAATATTGTTTACTAATAATTAAACACATGTGGTGCTAAATTTTTAGCACTAACGATATTTGATGTTTCCAACTAGAACTATTTTGTTAATTTCATACACAGTATGTGGAAAAGTATGCGATGTCTGTGTTCTTCTTTAGAGCAGTCTTGGCATTTAAAAAATCGCGCTTGGAAAGTTTAAATTTTAATCTTATTCTAACTAAAGCGAGACAAGGTATTGCATAGGTCGAATTTGTTTTTTCTTTCTTTCTGTACTTTGCAATTAAGATAAAATGAAGGAAACGTACTGTTACATTAATTGTGACCAAATAGATAGAAATAAAAAAAAAAAACGGAATTTGTTTTCGAATTCAAATAAAATTGAGAATGGAAATGGGGAATGTGCCAAAGAGACAACAACCCGACCATAGAAAAAAACAACAGCAGAAGGTCACCAACAGGTCTTCAATGTAGCGAGAAATTCCCGCACCCGGAGGCGTCCTTCAGCTGGCCCCTAAACAAATATATACTGGTTTAGTGATAATGAACGCCATACTAATTTCCAAATTGTACACAAGAAACTAAAATTAAAATAATACAAGACTAACAAAGGCCAGAGGCTCCTGACCTGGGACAGGCGCAAAAATGCGGTGGGGTTAAACATGTTTGTGAGATCTCAACCCTCCCCCTATACCTCTAGCCAATGTAGAAAAGTAAACGCATAACAATACGCACATTAAAATTCAGTCCAAGAGAAGTCCGAGTCTGATGTCAGAAGATGTAACCAAAGAAAATAAACAAAATGACAATAATACATAAATAACAACAGACTACTAGCAGTTAACTGACATGCCAGCTCCAGACTTCAATTAAACTGACTGAAAGATTATGATTTCATCATATGAACATCAGGCACAATCCTTCCCGTTAGGGGTTTAGTATCATACCATCATAACATATATGAGAAGAACATAACCCGTGTCATGCCAACAACTGGTTTTTGAATAAATGTGTTTAGTTCCGATGCAAAGACCCTATAAGTGAATCAATATTAACGCCAAAATATGCAATCTTTAATGACCTGACAACAGTATCGTAACTATATCCCTTCTTAATAAGTCTATTCAAAGGTTTTGTTAGTTTTTGAGGTGAATACTGACACCTTTGTGCTTTATAAAGAATATTTCCATAAAAAATTGGATGTGAAATACCTGAACGTATAAGAAGTCTGCATGTTGAGCTATATTTACGAATGATAATTTACCGATGATAAAATTTAGTAAATGTTTTGACTAGTTTATGATATCGAAAACCCTGGTGTAATAATTTTTCAGTAATACATAAATTTCTCTCGTTAAAATCTAAAACATTGTTACATACACGAGCGAATCGTACAAGTTGAGATATATAAACACCGTAAGATGGTGACAAGGGAACGTCACCATCTAAAAATGGATAATTAACGATAGGAAATGAAAAATCATCTCTTTTATCATAAATTTTAGTATTCAGCTTTCTGTTAGTGATATAGATATCAAGATCGAGGAAAGGACAGTGGTCATTGTTAGTATTAGCTTTATTTAAAGTAAGTTAAGCAGGATAAATTTCTTAAATATACATACTGAAGTTGTCATTATTGAGAGCCAAAACATCATCCAAATATCTAAAAGTATTATTAAATTTGTTTATCAGATGTTGTTTCGATGGGTCTTTGCTTGTTTTTGTCATAAATTGTAGACAGTATTTGCTCTATATATATTGTTTGACAAAAAAATTAATGTTCATACCATATGTTTAGCACTAAATCGCCAATTGCTTGCACTCATAGTGAATGAATGAAGCAAATATAATAAAATTAATCATTTAATTTTAATATCAATATTAGTTGGGTTTAAGCATATAATATTTACATGATTAGTAAAGGAGACATATAAAAATATTACAACGTTAACATTAGATGATGGAAGTGTTTTACGACCTTTACTGGCTAGTCAGTCCTCGCACTGTCGACTCGGTCGGTGTCCGGAGGCGTTTGGTGAGCGTTTAAATAATGTGTTGACATATACCGAAATGTAAGAACAGTTGGAAAGGTCGGTCGCCATTTTGGTTTTGGTATGATTTTTTGTTTGTTGACTATTTTGGTTACTTTCTTCACAACGGCTTTAATATGAGGGACATCTTCGCCCAATACTAAGATACATAAACAACCGCATCGATGGTTTTGTGATATAATGCGCCCGTCGAATACGGAAGGTGATGAGTTTGGTCTCATGTCGTGTTAAACCAATAACTTGAAGTAACTGCTCAACTGCTAAGCATGATGTTTTTATAGAGTATGTGTTGATTCGATGTCAGGATGTTGCATTCAGGATGGGCGACATGACTTCGTGTGGACTGTTACCTTAAGTTAATTTAACATCGTTAGCATGTCGGTCTAGTACAAACTAAGGGTCAAATTGTAAGTTCTTGTGCCGAAACATGTAACATTTGCCACTGGACAATTAACCTATTGTTCATTATCACCATACATCTATACACAAAACATTTTTTCAAATGACAAAAATATGATAGGAAATGTATGTACATACTATCAACAAAACATAGAAAAAGTTCAATGTAATATGAGATAAAACAAAATCATATATACTTGAATGAATAAGCAATTACAGAACCACAAATATCAAAGGTGGATACATTTCAAATAAAAATATAAGCTTGATTTACTGATTCTTAAATTTTGCATTATTAGACATATTATGTACATGTAGACTAGATCGTTGGTTTTACAGTTTGAATGGTTTTACACTAGTAAAAGAGGGACGAAAGATACCAGAGGGACAGTCAAACTTTTGGGGCCCTTTATAGCTTGTTGTTTGGTGTGAGCCAAGGCTCCATGTTGAAGGCCGTACATTGGCCTATAATGGTTTACTTTTTATAAATTGTTATTTGGATGGGGAGTTGTCTCATTGGCACTCAAACCACATCTTCCTACATTTTTATATCCATGTACACAGATTTCGTACACATTGCATTAATTTCCTTCATGTAGACACGCCCCCAAAAAAATACCAGATTCGAGACGTTTTCGGTTCGAACTCATTGTTAGACAATAACATTTAGTTTCATGTATTAAAATTCAGATTCTGTTAGAATTTACAAAGGGAATTTATCATGTGTTTTGCGAAATACGGTTTAAAAACCTTCAAAAATGTATATTTTGTCTCGTATGTAATACATGTATTGTATGCCTACTTGTAGACGGTGCAGTGTGGTTATTTCCAGTTTAGTTTTGCAAGAAATTGAAATACTTCTTAATCAAGAAGCTATGAACTAATGCCCAACAAATTCGGCGCCTTTAATTATTATGTTTATGTGTATAAAACTAGAAGTGATTGGTGTTTTAGACATTTACGATCTTTCCCTTGAATGATTAATTAGCTTAGCAAGTAAGGCGGTCTTTTTGAAGCATTCGTAAACTATTTACTTGATAACAATCAGAATTATTTTCGATTAACGAATGAATTTATGAGTTTGATAAGGTTTTCGATATGGCAAAACGACTTTTCCCGATTTTATTGTGTCATATTCTCTCTTAATAATAACAAAACGATTTTTTATTACTGTTCATACAAATCAATAATCCTGCCATATGCATTTATTGACATTGTTCGGGAAATGGTGCACTAATTTTGTACGTATCTATGAATGCAATTAATTTCAATTGTTTTATAAATCAACTTTTTTTGTCCATTTAAAAATTGTCATTGAAAATCAAGACAGCCAAAATATTTTTGATGTAGGCGTTTCTTTTCGGTGTATTTGATTTAGTCAAATGTCGCCCAGTTTCCCATTCAAAAGTAAGCATATGGATGGAGAGTTGTCTCATTGGCACTCATACCACATCTTTTTCATCTATATACATGTAGTGATGTCTTTGTTGGTATGTAAGAACATATCTTGATCAGTAACTGGAATCGATACAATCACTGACAGTTTTTGTGAAGGAAAGTTGTTGAAACAAACTTATTTTGGGAAATACAGTGGCCAATATTAGACATTTTATAAGTAGGAAGAGATGTTGCCTATATCAGCAAACAAATGACGTTAAAATCATATCTTAAATTTCGGGTCCTCAATGTTCGTTTATGACAACGTTTTAGATTTGGCCATTTTTTTCCCGCATCGAGCGTCACTTATACATGAGTGTTTTGTAGCCGTAATACACCAGTATAAATCTGGAATTTTTGTGTACTTTTTCTACTCACAATTACTGTATTTACTTGTAAATAAGCTTTTTTCATACTAATATTTTTTTTATTAAATTGTTTTCGTATGGTATGGATGCGTGTATACTCTTAAAGACCGTTTTATGTAGACTATTAAAGAAGGAAGTGCGGTATGATTACCAAGGAGACAATTATCCACCACAGTTCAAATCAAGTATATGTATTGTCAGTGTTTTGTTGCTGGGTTGCACACATGCACCTACATATTCTCCCTATCATTTTTTCCTCATTATTTAGTTAGGAGTGTGACATTGTAATTTTCACATTTTCGAATTTTTACTTAAAACTGTGATATAATAAGAATAATCCGTTATATCAATATAAATTCATAAATGGACTGAAGCACCTAGTCCGAATATTGTTTTTTTTTCTTCTTTTCTTTTCTTTTTAATTAGTTTTATATAAGTTTTGAATTCTCACTTGGAGCAAATTTACTTTTTAAGGAATCAAATGACTAACCAGCAAAATGTTTCTCTTTTTTATAAATGTTTAATATCATGTACGTGCAAATACATGATATTGCTGGATGACAACATGTGATTTTCAAAGATATAACTTTTCCTATAATATCATAGGTTAACTGGACACAAACCATAAACGATGAGGCATTCTGTAACTGTCATGACCAAAATAACGATAAACATAATTAAATAAGTCTTTATAATGTCTGTCGTGTTATAGATTTGCAGTTTTGATATCTGTACATAACAATTAACCCATAACAAAACAGCATGGCCTGAATCAGACAATAACATCATATAAAAACTAAGTTATTGTGAGATCAGACAGAGATTTGTGATACACTTTGATCAATGTATTATCATTTAACGTGAGAAGACAACCAGACTGAAAAATTAAGTTATGTTTTTTCTGTCATTCCCCCTAATGCACTATTTTTTTTTCCAATACCAGATTCAAGCCCACATGTGTCGTCCGAATTCTAAGATGGTAAATACTTGATGAGAATTTGACGTTTAGAAAGCAGTTGCTTTCACCCCGAACACGGAACTTACGTCTTTCATTTTATCTATTATATTTTCTTCTTTTGGATCATCTCCTATTTCATTGTATATATATATCATCCTTCAAATGGGTATTGTCTTCTTGGTTTCGATCTGAAAAAAAAAATGCATGACATATTTGCCTCTTCGCGTAAAGTAACCTTCAATCAATCATCATCACTTCATTAAGTTTTGTAAGTTTTAACATTCTTGATACGATTCTTATTTATATACCGACATGGAGCATTGTGCATGAAACAATATTTATATTTATCAAAATTCAAGATCATTAATGAAAAATTAAAAGCAGCGCTATAACAACTCTCTACCTATTTCTTTAATGCAACAGGTGAATCAAACGGATTACAGATTAAATCAATAATGCATAATCTAACCATTCACACTTTTAAGCATAATTGTGAAATTACTCCACAATATATTTTGTTTACTTAAAAGGGAAGTAATGCTAATATAGTTATATAACTAAGTTCGTAAAGTAACCCTTATGCCACAAGGGAATTCTTTTTTTTTTCTCCTACGCGTATCCCAATGATAACGGATTTTTATTGTACCTTCTAATACTTATGAAGGTATGCACTGATTTAACTACATAAGAATTATAATATATTGGTCAACCTGTTCATGCAAATGGATTTCAAATCAAATATTTTACTCTTTAAACTCAATGTTTAATTACTTTAAATGTACTTTTAGACAGCTTAGAAGAATATCAAAGCTTTGAAATTTGTATTTTGTTAGTATGAAATTACCGTAGTACTCTGCGGTATCCTCGGTCAGATATCATAGCCGTCACACGTATGACTATTTGTTGTATGGTTTATAGTTAGGGTAATGATCTTACTGTTTGAGTTATTAGAATATAACGGAAACTGTCGGCGTCATTATTGACATTTCTCATGGCTATCAATTCATTACAAAAACCAAACAGCAATAAAAAATCAGTTTGTGACCACAGTCGTAATCTTATTTAATCCATAGCGGTTATAAAGTGTTTAACTTGCATTGTTTTCCATCCAATTTATTCGTACTTTTTTTAATCAAATAAAGTATATAACGACTGCAGCTTGTCCTCGCCTGTTGCTAGATATCGCTAGAAAACTAATCCGTTCTTGAATAATTAAATTAAACACGATGTCAATTAAAACTCTATTTGGTAACTTAATTCGTTATTACTTGACGATTTACGAGACTGTTCCTTTCAAAAGTATTACTTTTTTGACCGAATGTAAAACAAAATATGTAATTAATTTTATTGGATTAACAAACCACTGAGATCAGATTAATATAATATTCTATCATCTCTTGAATGACACATGGCTTCATAGCAATGTGATCTAGGATATACAAAAGGTTAGATTATTGTATGTCAGTAATAGGGCTGGAAATCTTTTTTTTTCTCAATTGATTTGTTTTTATTAATTACACGTATGATAGCCTTTTTGTCAGATGGGTCTGTATATTCAATTACTTAAATTGGATTGAAAGACACCAAGGCTTGGTAGCCTTGAATGTATCTATCATATATATCATCTATTGCGAATTTTAAACGTTAAACGGACAGGAATCCAACGAAAAAAAAGAGACAAACAATCAACAATGTCTTCACCAATAGCAAAGGGCTTAGATCCTATATCAAGCGCTAAACCGTCACAAGTTCAAAATAATTGTAGATAAATTTAATAGAGACTTTAAAAAAAATCTGAAATCAATACCAAATTCCCTTCATGACAAAAAAAAAAAAAAAACCATACACCATAAGATACAACTAAAGAAGAACACTGGCGGATTTTTTTGTTTGGGACATACAAAAGAACATAAGTCGAGGTTAAGTTTAAATGTTTTTATTTTTTTCATCTCTACCGATACCTCAAAAAAAAAAACTGCATTAAAAGATTAGTTCCAACACGGAGTCTTTTATAACAGTACCATAGATTACAACACAGAAGTACGTGCACAACAATTATTGATAATACCACTCAAAAGAATGTTCTCAGTTAATGAATGCCAGCACATGGACTTAACGTGTTGATAAATCAAATATGTCGCCCCATAATGCAATATTGCTGATTACACTTTGGAATATATGTCATACTAAAACGCCATGAAAATTACAGATAGACAACATTTGTTTGCAACACCTAGAGTATATATCAAAAAATAAAAATGCAAAAAGGAACAAACAAACAAAGAAACAAGGAATACCGTATTTTATCTTCGTGGAACTATTATAGATCAGCATATTATTATTAATTCCATGTACTTACAAAATTATCGTCTCCCAACGCAGTAAGCAGTTTAAGTTATCATAGCAAGCTTTATAGGTGAACAAAAGATCGGTCGTTGAATACTCATTTCTGTTTTTATCCAAGTGTCACTGAAAGTTCTAGTAAACCTTCATGTATATGTGAAGAACATTAATAAATTAAAATTTGAATTCCTAAGATTCTACAATTCTGCTTTTAGAATCAAATAGTACAATATTCACAACACCATTGAAGCTTTTTAAACTTAACGTAGAATTTCCGATAGCAATTAAACATATCGTATTCTTGTTCTTCAGGTTCTTCAAAAGTAACTGAGTCCAGTCACGACGATGGCCAACTTAACAGAGTCAGACGAGGTGGGTTAAGTATGTTACGATTGGGTAGAGGATTACAAATGTTACGATTAGGAAAACGTGCCATGCCTATGCTTCGACTTGGACGGGGTGTAGAATCATATACACCAGAAGAAATTCGTGTGATTATTAACACATTAATAGGAGAAGAGAGAGGTGATAGACAGGTGCCTTTACCTAGATATGGTAAGGACGTTGAAGTACAAATGCTTTTACAGCGACTTTTAGGAGATCCACAATTTCAAGAACGCCGATCAATGAGTTTGTATGACGCAGACGATGATTCTCCACGTCTGATTAACCCAGGACCTCGTCCAGGAAAATACCGATACCGTCGTTCTTTACCAGACGTCCCACCTCAAAATGTTTACGATGAAGAGAAATTTGAAGATATCAAAGAAAAAATTGCCGATATTAAAGACGAAGTCAAAGACAGTGAAGAGAGAACAGTTCCACTCCCTCGATTTGGTAGATACCTCACAGAAGATGATTATGTTACTGATCTGGACGAAGAAAAACGCGCAATGCCCATGTTAAGATTAGGAAGAGCAATGGCTATGCTTAGATTAGGCAAACGAGCAATGCACATGCTTAGATTAGGCAAACGACCAATGAATATGCTTAGATTAGGCAGATCCGATGGATCATTGGACGATGAAGAAGAGAAACGAGCAATGCCAATGTTGAGACTAGGAAAACGACCATTTAAGATGTTAAGATTAGGTAAAAGATATGACAATACTGCTGATGATGCTGAAATAAAAAGAAATTTACGAATGATGCGATTAGGTCGAGGAAGTGATAAACGTGCCATGCCAATGCTTCGACTAGGCAGAAGTCAGCAATAAATATCATTATTAATTTTCATTGGTTCAAATCGTATTCATAACGACTTTAATGCAAATTATTGAAATATTGGTGATGACAAGCTAAAGAAGTTCTTCTGGGAGCCGCCATTCACGGGACAAGTCAACCGCTACGACTATGTAAAATATTTCAATAAATGTTCATCTGATAACAAAATTATAAATGAAGGATGTTATTTTTGTACAAAATGCTCATGTGTATATGTCATTTCTGTGATCTATTTAATAAATCAGATAGGAGTTTATAACAGTTTCTGTAGTAGTTACAATATACAATACTCACAACACTAAAAGAATAAAAAATAGTCCGGTTGATTTTGGTTTATAGATAAATAGATAAGCCAGCTGTTTACGTGTACCTTAAAGTGTTAAGTATTCTTCAACAACTATCGTTAGTTACGTATGTAATGGTAGAATCTGAACCTCAAAGTATACCTTGTAAAATGACAACTTCAAATCTCTAAAATAACTCTTTAACGTCCAGATATCGCGGCACTCTTCCACTTTCCTTTTCATCAACACAGGGAAAACCGAACGTTGCTGAGTATTATTATGTCTCGCACAACGAAACTGACACTCTTCTTTAACACAAAGTTTACTGCTGTGTTTCCGAACTGTTGGATGTAAGAATTTCAGTTGACTGTTGGTTTAATTTATAGTCTAGGCACAAAAATATCTGCATTAAACAAATGAACCTATTTATAGGAATTAAACATTGCCTTAACGATGTTTGGATCCGCCCTTTTATGAAACTTTGGCCTTCTTAATTTAGATTTGTATTTACTTTCTATGCTTTAATGAGATTTACCTGTCTACAAAATACCTATGAACTTCGTAGGATAAAATCAGACTTGCTGTCATTTTTCCTTGTCTTCCTTTTTTAAAATTACGTGCCTACTTTAAGATACACAGTGCATGCAAGTTCAATAAAACATACAAAAACAAACAAGACAAAAAAAAAAAAAACAAAAAAAAAAACAAAAAAAAAAAACTGCCTTCACTGTACTGGACACCAACAATACCACACGAGTACGATCTATATTGCTGGGTTTTTCAAATGCTCCATGAAACCTTTTACAAATTATAATCATCTAATTCATCGTCAATTAAACCTGGACTTTTGACTTACTGTGAAACTACCCACACATGGGGCGCTGTGGATAAGACATGGATACTACACAATCATAGTGATCTACTTCAGTACAATCACATGTTTTCTTGGGACAGAAACATTCAACAAACTTAACTTTGCTCCCATTTTTAAACAGACAAATTTAAGAGTTAGTTTAACTTTGTTTCATTAAAACGAAATGGCCAACACAGATACAAATCTCTGAAACTGACAATCAAAATGTTTTTTTTTTTTTTAAATTTGTTTATTTGTTTGTTAAGTTTTGAGGAAGTGTATTTCAATAGACAATAGCTATTCGTTTGGAATCAGTTGTGTTCATCTTCCTTCTGCTTTTCTTCTTTATTGTTCTGAGGCAGATTTCCAGCATAATTTTTATTTTTTTCAAAGGGGCTGGCATTGCGCTATTAACTTTCAAATATAAATTAAAAATTATGACATTTTACTTATTCATAACATAATTAAAATTTGGTGACTACTTACGTATGTTGATGGCATTTTTCTCTTTAAAATTGACAGTAGGAATACCACAAACCGTTAGATATCATTGAAGTCATAACAATAAATCTAAGTGAGTTTTAAAAACTAAGTTTAATACAAAACTGGTGATTTCAATTTAGCAAGAAATTGAGTTCACACCACCCAGTTGATACGATATTCGATGGCCATCGTTTCCTACAATGATTTCCTGGATGGAACGTAAATTCTTTAAGAAATTTATCAATTCAAGAATTCCAAATGATGAAATTGAAGTAATTTCTTAAAAAATGTCACAAGATACAGGACGCGTTCATGATTTTGTTTGACCGGCATGGTGTATTGGTTTTAAAAAAAAGTTGACATGTCGTAGAAAAAAAGTAAATATCAAAAATAACTCCAAGGAAAATTAAAATCCGAAAATCCCTTATCAAATGACAATATCAAAACCTCAAACACATCTAATGAATGGAAAACAACTCAACAGGTTCCTCTAGTAGAGTCTTTTCGTATCTAAGTTTTAAGGATATTTTTTTTGCCTTAACTCAGTGTAATATGTTTGTGACTTTCTATTTATCTGTTTTGTTTTACCGGTTAGTCTCCCACTTTTTTACACTGAAAGCAATGCTAAAATTTCAAACTTTTGTGCTGCAGTTTTATTTGTCTATGATTGTCAGTTATCCTACTACAAAAGTCAGTGGTTCTTTCCGGGCACCCCGGTCTCCTTCTGCAATTACAACTGACCACAACACAATAGCACAATAGTTCTTAAAGTGCCAGTGAACATTAATCTATCACATGTTTGCGTTCGGTCAGGTTTATGAAGAAAGGAATTTACCAAACTGACGGTTTTGTAAGTTGGTCATTTCTTCGGATCAGACAATAGTCATTTATTAATAAACAATTATAAAAGTTTCTAAACAGGAGTAACACTACGTGTGTCACCAATGGAGAAAACAATGCCAAAATTTCAGAACTCATATGCGTGCACCTGTTTTTTTTTTGTAGAGTTCTCGTTCGTCAATCGTAAGTTATCATGATAGTATTATATTGAGCTTTTGTGCAGTGTTTTGTTAATAGTTGTATGTGGTTTGTCATTTTGGTTTGCCATGATTGCTGTCTTTATTCGAGCTATGTCTTATTAATTGCTCCTTGGTGTATTGCTCTGTTTATAATGGAATGTTATTAAGTAATTATTTCGAAAATAAAATAATATATATGGTCATATTAACTTATCACAAATTGACAATCTTATATCTTAATATACTATTGCAACCATTCCGTAAACCCATATTGCTTTGCTGAAACAAAGGAAGTACATACTATCCCCACGCCTGATAACAAAAATAAGATTTGATGTTTTTGTAAGATAATTTTGTTTTAAATTATTATGAAGAAATGGGAGGTGTACTGTTTTTTTCTTTCTATCTCCATTAAACACTGACTTAGTATACACAATAGAACAGCACCTTACCAATATGAAATACAACCACATAGAAACATAATTTCATTTGTTAGTTGACCATGAATTCACATTAATAACGATCATTGCCACCACATTCTTTTTATTCTATCAACCGACAGTACATTGTAATTGCAAAGCATGATACTTTGATATTTTGAACAAACTCGTTGATGCAAACTACTTCAAGGTAAGGATATAGTTGGGAAGGGAATTATGTACACACGTTTAGTTTTGCCTGTCGTCTATTGTATGTTTTCTTCCGTGTATGTTTTTGGTTTTATTGGTTTATTCATGTTCTTTTTATCTTTTATGTTGTTTAAATGGTGCTTACCATGCTGTACATAAATCTAAAATCTAAATTCAGCAACATATAAATGTGAGAAAGTATGTTTTCTATAGCAGCAGATTTCGTACTTAATGCTTGTTCACAGTATGAGTTGATAAAGTATTAGTAAGGGTGTTTTATATGCGCATTGTATTTTTTCCTGTATTAACAATTTTATAGAGATAAATACAGTTTCTCCGAACTACATTTTCCGATAGATTTGCTGTACCTTTTTTCTCCACTGATTGAGATAAAGTGAGACAATAAAGAAAATAGTCAGACCGTTCTTCTGATGCATTTTCAAATTACAGTCCCCAGTAGTTAATTTGGGTTGTATATTTATTTATAGATATTCCAGAGGTTGTATTTCTTATCATGACTTAGTTGGTAGAGGGTTGATAAGCTATTAATATAAGAGTTGAAGTTGAAACTAACCATTCAAAAATTGTAAAGACGCCATTACAAGTTTGGTTTGACCGTTTTAGGTAATCTGTTTCACAGATTACGAGAAATGTTTTGTAATTGTTGTATGGTTTTCATAAAACTCACTCGTTTCTTCAAATGCGACTTACCGTTTTATCACCGTAATTTTACTATCATGAGCAACAAGACTGATGCCACATTTGGATCAGGATCTGCTTACCCGTTCGGAGCACCTGGAACCACCCCTTGTATTTGTCGGGGTTCGTGTTGCTCAGAACTTAGTTTTCTCTATTGGGGTTTGACCGTGTTTCCTTTTTTTCTCATGGCATTGTCAATTTATTGTCGACTTATGAGTATGACAATTCCTTTGGCAACTCATGCCTATCTTTTTAATGTTTTTGTACATATTTATGAAGAATTTGGCGTTGAGGACATTTTTTGTAGTATAGAGTTACTCAAAGTACAAGAAAGGACTTCTGAACACATTTACCATCGAATTACAATTGTTTCAAATAGTTATCAAAGGTACCAGGATTACAATCCAGTACGCCAGTCGCGCGTTTCGTCTACATAAGACTCATCAGTGACGCTCATATCAAAATATTTGTTAAACCAAACAAGTAAAAAGTTGAAGAGCGTTGAGGATCCAAAATTCCAAAAAAGTTGTGCCAAATACGTTTAAGGTAATCTATGCCTGGTATAAGAAAATCCTTAGTTTTTCGAAAAATTTCAAAGTTTTGTTAACAGTAAATTTGTAAAAATGACCACATTATTGATATTCATGTCAACACCGAAGTGTTGACTACTGGGCTGTTGATACCCTCGGGGACGAAACGTCCACCAGCAGTGGCATCGACCCAGTGGTGTAAATAGTTATCAAAGGTACCAGGACTACAACCCAGTACACCAGACAATATACTGACTACGAAATGGCTTAAAAAGATCAACAGACAAACAACATTACACAAAACGCAACTTAGAAAAAATTAAAAAGAGAGCAGCACGAACTCTACCAATGCAAAAGATGGGGTTGATCTTAGATTCTCCGGAAGAACTATTTGGAATTCGTGTTGTAGCTTCTTTGTGATCAGAAGTCCTTTATCAAGGAAATCATGATAGGAAATAAAAGCCATGGAATATCGTATCAACCCAGAGATTTATCCTCCGTATGCAAGCACTGCTGGAGTTTTGCTACACATAAGTTGAAAAGTAAAATTTGGAAGCTGAAATCATCTCTCTATCGTAAGGTGTTGTTGTCAACCGACTATAATTGCCAATTTCTGGATGTAACATAACTTTGTCGGTTGTATCCTTTATTTGAAATCCGATGAAATAAAATGTAGATGCGTTCACCACATTTTGAATTATTTAGTTAGAAAACATCATATATCAACTATAGAGGATAGTTACGTTTGAGGATACTGCGTTTTCTTCATAAGAAGTTAGTACATGAAGTCAGTCTCATATGAATAAGGCAAAAAGTTGGCAACAGTTATCTTACATGGATATATCGAATGTTTGTTGAAACACACGTCCCCTTAACGTTACAAATATGTTTTCAATAAAAAAAATAAAGCATCTTGATAATGTCAGTTTTACAAATGTTTATTGTTAGAATCAGAGTGATTATTTACTGAATAAAATGTGTCCCACACATGGTTACATGTATATGTTTTATCTTAGCTGTTCGTTTCGACGAGACAATGCAGGATAATCTCTTACAAGTTGTCCTTCTCTTTTGTATGGGGAATACTTGGGTAAAGTGTAGAAAAGTCAAAAAGTCGCTTTGACTAAAAATAAAAAGACAAACAGACAAATAATAGTACAGAAGACACAACATAGAAAACTAAATTCAAGACTTAGCAACACGAACCCCACCAAAAACAGGGGGTGATCTCAAGTGCTCTTAAGTATCCAAATCTGATGCACACCACCTTAGAATAAGTCGTTTAAAAATAACTTTGAAGTCCTGATTTGATTGATGTTGATAATTAACAAGGAGGTTCAATGATCAATTGGAAGACCAAGCCATATAACGTTGTTGGTAAGAACGCTACTGTAGTTGATGTATCCAATACAGCGAAGAAAGATCCAGTTCGTCACTTTTGGTTAAAATTTAAAAAAAAAATGCATAGAAACTACCTATAATTATCCAGGATTTCCTCTTTGGTGAATGTCGTGATGGTATATGTTGAGTTTCCACTTGAACTGTCCTTACCTAAAATTCTCGTTAATGTTTGTCTTCAACTAATGTTGTGGTCTTATAACTCTTGATCAAATCTATTCTTTTAAGAAATAAAAGTAATTTAAATCGTAGTGTTAATCAAACATGAACTTATATTCATAATTGTTTGATTCTTCAAGTAACAAATCAATCACACGTATTGATGTGATACCTTTGTTATATTCATTTTACTCTAGGCTTCACAAAATGTGACACGGTATCAACGATATTGTAGTATGTCCCTAGGTTAAATCAAGGCTAGCAAATGTATTGATGATAAAAATGTGAAATCCATCATACCATTTAGTAAAAATTTCATTAAACCTGAGTTATTTACTTAATCATTAATATTTTGACATTGCGAATCTTATATATACAAAATCTTACTTTCCCCCCCCCCCCCTCTCTCTCTCGTGTCTTTTTATAATATTCTTTAACTTAACAACAGGCTATTTCAGTCTCTTTGACAACATATTTATCTACGGTTTTTTTTCACCGGAATTATTTTAATTATAATTGTCAGGAAACCATTGTAAGCGGAAAACGGTATCCTACAAAAATCCATATTGAAAAGTATCTCAATTTTTCTCGCAGGAGATGCACATTATATTAAAAAATATCATTTGATATTATACTTAAAAAAATAGAAATCGAGCTACAACAGTTTTCCTTTTATTTTTTTCTCGCAAAATAATTCCTAAATAAAGGCTTCTAACTTTCCTTTGATGATAATGTTATTTGTCTATGTAGTATGCATATGGTTAACAATAAATAGAAGATACTTAGACATTGATTTTGTAGGAAATAAGAGACTAATACATGTAGGATACCGGAGATAATGAAAGGGAAAACGCCAAAGACTAAATAATAAAAAAAAACTTTTAAGTAATGCCTTCCTTGAATCTCATCTAGTGTTGTTCATTCACTTGGGATTTTTCGCCTTTTTTTTTCTAAAACTGCAATACAACCAAAACTGTTTTGTATTAATTATGTCACCCGATCGACAATGTCGGGTGACATATTGCTTTTCCTCTGTTTCTTTTTCTGTATTATTATTATTCTTCCACCTATTTTGTCCGGCAGTTTTCTCGGAGCCAATGGAACCAATCTTAATGAAAGTTAACTATAATGAGGAACACAAAATTTCGGGATGCAGTAGGTCTTAAGAACATAAAAAAATGGCTACCGTTACCATGGAAACGGAACAAATGTGAAAAAATCCAGTTTTTTGTTATGGTGAATTATTTGGACATAATTAAACTTAGAATCAATATATTTTTTAATGGCTGCCGCTTAGTGGCAATAGGGGGAAGGGTGACATCCGCTATTGCTTGCAATGGCAATTCTAGTTATACTTATCATTTAACATCTGACAAAGCATGCTCCCAAAATGTATTCATTATCTCAAAACATACTTGAATATTTGAATGTAATTAATTTTGGAAAGACAAAACAAACTAGAATTGCCATTGCAAACTATATTATTATGATGTGAGCGTCACTTATGGGTCATGTGTAGACGGAACGCGCGTCATACGTATTAAATGACAAGCCTGGTACTTTTGACAACTATTAACAAAACCACCGAACTCCAAGGTAAATAAATAAACCATAACACTCAACACTCAACTATATCTACCGCCGGAACGAATGGAAAACAAATTTCAGAATCCTGACTTGGTACTGGTATTTTCTGAAGAAATTATTGGGTTAAACATCAAAACACTCAAGATAGTGGAATTTGTCAGAGATAGCTAGAAACTTTTGAAACTGGTAATTTAAAAGAAACTGTTACTGTGAAATAAAAAAACCTTAGTCTACTCCTTACACACTATTGCGCATGTTTTATTAAACTTCCACTTAAGATAAACTGGTATAAGCATTTTTTTTAAACATTTAAAACAGGCATCAATTGTTTAGTAAGCAAACCCAATATTATTGTATTCTAGCTAGGTCAATTAATCAAACCGTCTTAAGATCAAAATTGTAAAGTTAAGCTATGCCTTCAATTTAACATTCAGATATTTTGTAACCTTTTTATTTGGATATTTATGACGTCCCCCATCATATAATGAGATAATGTTATCTCGAAATTAACACACTGTGAAGATGTTCTCTATAATATTAAGAAATTGGGACGATGCTATTTTTAATGATCTGAAATGTTCTGAATAATTTCGGATATTGTCACAATGTGCGTATTTCCATTCGAATATTTTCTAGCTTAACTTCATTCAGATATGTTGATGATGTAATCACTTGCACTTGACGGGGGACAGAATACCATAGATCAAAATCAAACTGACAACGCCATGGTTAAAAAAGAATAGGACAAACAGAAAGACAATAGTACACGAGAAACAATATGATAAACAAAAGACTAAGCAACACGAACACAACCAAAATCTTGGGGTAATCTCAGGTTCTTCGGGAGGGTAAAAAGATCCTGCTCTTCACATCGCAGCCTTCGTGTTGCTCGATTACAAAATTACAACCCAGGTAAATAGTATAACTACTATTTTTATAAAATAGTTCTCATTTGTAGCCATTTTGCCTGCACACGCTCCTATATCTTATTCTGTCCTTTTAAATGCAATCTGATTGACTGACGTTAATAGTCTGATTGACTACACTAGATATGACGATAGTTAATAATTTAACGGAGTTTAAGAAAGTGAACTCTAGTTTACTGACAGGAAGAATAAAACAATTTATAAATCAGTACTATATATCTCTTTTTCATCATCAAATGTTGTTCTCAACTGGTATTAACACTGACAAGTTCCACTGGTAGCTCAATGCCCGAAAGAGGGTCTACATGTAGTTATAAAAGGTATTCCTTGCAGGTAAAGTAATTGGATCACTATAGTCATTAAAATAAAACAGAGCAGAACATAGTACGTTAAACATTCGCTTATTCTTTCTTGTATAATCATTTCCTCGTATTTCTCGATTTTGCCAACAACAACCAACAGACATATTCTTACAGAATATTCTAAGTAGGTGATTTTTCTTATCACGTTTTTTTTTTAAAGTTGTAAATTCTATAATAGGATTGTGTATTTTGTGAATTTCTTTGAAGTTTTTTTTAAATTGATAAATACATGAAATGTATACTAAAAGTATATCTAAACTCAATTGAAGTTGTTTCGATGGAACATCTCGAAAGGTTTCAAATTGCCGTACATATACAGATTTAAAAGCCGGTTGTAATTGTTTCCCGTTATTACGCCTTGAAAATAGTACTATTGCAAAATAATTTCTGAAGAACAGGAAATCAGCATAACGCATGCCAGAACTTCAAAGTAAACCTTAGCAAAATGAATGGAAAATGACTTGCTCAGACTCTAAAAGATATTGTGTGTGGGGTAATGTGTTCAAAGCAACAAGGTGTCCTTCATTGTCCTTGAGCGACTATTATGTTGCATGTAAGTAAGTGTAGAATGACACTGGCTTTGCACTCTAGAATCCAGTGTCTTATCAAACCACGTATACGTATATCAGTGTCTTACATTATCTATATTTTAGAAATTTTAAAATGCAGATTGATTTCTAGTCATTACTGTCACATGTCACACGGTTTGTAGATATAGTAAACATAAGTGAATAAATATGGAAAAAATGGTAGTGGCCACCAACAATACGCTGAAGTTTATAACAATTGTTTTAGTTGCTTGCATTGCTAATTGGAAGCGTATCAAGTGAGAAATACCCACACTGATTCCAACATCGAATAGACAAAAGATGATATTGATGTGTTGTTCCCGAGAGTATCACGCACTTTTATGTTGAAATGAAATAGCATTGACGTGCCGTTGCTGGAAAGTAAAGCAAAATGAGGGGAAAAATCAAGGTCCTAGGGTTTCCTGCCATAGGTATAAATTCATGAGACAAAAGTGAGTTCTCAAACAAAAAATGTCCTATCATTTCAACTAAAATCGATATTTTTTCAAAAATATATTACAAGTAACTGTATGAGCGATTTTTATAAAATAGATACCAAAAGATGTGTAGATTGCAATAGTCGACATGGAACAAATATTCAGAATTTTAGTTTCTTAATGATCTTCCGGGTCCAGATATTTTGAAATGGCTTGCAACTGTTTTTGTTTGAACGCCACTGATTAGTATATACACGAAAACATAACGCGCTTCTGGAATACCAAATTATAAACTTCGTATTTTTGTTGATCTTGTGATTAACAACATACGTGCTGAGCATGATTGAATGATATTTAAGCAGACAGTCAGCCGACAAATGGTCAAGGGAAGGTTGTTCATTTTTCCAGTAAAATTTAGGTTTCTTCTCAATTTAGAAATTCTGTCTCACATTTTTCTGATATTCTTACCAAATGACGACTTTTGGCTAGATCTATGACATACATGATGATTTTAACTTTATTTAACATTTCCATTTTGTTTAATTTGTAGCTAAGTTGAGAAATAAAAACCATTATGAACACGAACATTTATGAATGTTTTGACTGCTTTGACTGTGTCGAGTTTACCGATTACAGTCGATGATGAGTATTTTTTTTTAAATTGTTTCTCTTCTTTTGAACCAAAAATACAGGCATTTAAAGAATGCGTACTTTGCCAAATATTTTTAAGGAGTAACTACAAAAATTTGGATAAAAAGTTGAAGCCTCGGGAAATCGCAAATCAATTATCGGATAATTTCTACTGTCTGTTGTTATATTGTTTTGTATTTTTACATGAACTGTATCAAAAGAGGGACGAAAGATACCAAAGGGACAGGCAAACTCATAAATCTAAAACAAACTGACAACGCCATGGCTAAAAATGAAAAAAGACAAACAAATATCAATATAACTGTACCTAATAAACTTGTTGGCAACTACTGTCTTTTCAATGATTCTTAAGGCAAAAATACTTGAAAATCCTAAATTTAATATGAAGGATGAAAAGCTGTAACCAAAAGAATTAAAATTATTGCCAAACTCCAGACAAAAATATTTCAGCTTGCTCTCAGTCTGTAATACAATACATATATCCTACAAGTAATTTACAAGATTATTTGTGTTTTTCTTTCTCGTTTTGTTAAATATACTAACGATAGCAAAAAAAAATAGTGGTCAATGTTGTCTATTTACTAAGAGGTTTCTATCAAATCATATACAGTTTTTAGATATATAAACAAGTGGTAATCACAAAAATGTCTTATTACGAAGGCAGCGAAGGAAAATTCCATACCAATGCTATGCTAATCAATCACACTTTGTATTTCCTACCACAAACCCATCAACTATTTTTTTCTTGAATTGTTATCTCACTGTGAAACGTCCAAGAAGTCGATGACATTAATGCTTTCGTAGAAATAAATAACTTATTATTTACATCTTACTTCCGTGTACACACAGAAATATTTTATACTGACAACAATAAACAGGATATTTCAATCACTCCACACTAACATCTTGCACACTTACGTCAAAATAGCGATAAAACATTACAATCATTTTCTTCCATATTCATGAGTTTGTAATTATTACATTTGATCACTTTAATGTCAAATCTGCATCAATGAATTATTATTTGTAACTACCAACAAACTTAATTGCTTAAGAGTGCAAAATACTTTTACCTTATAATATTGCTTTAGTGTCAAAGTTTTACGTTTACAAAAGTCGGAATATAACCAGTCACTGGTGCTATATAGAAAACACAACATAAGGCAATGTAAGTGAGCCCAACGTGTTGTTTTTAACATACAGTCGACATAGGAACAGAATAAAATACTTTTCCAAGAAATACACATGAAATACAAACAAAATCCAGCGTGCAGTTATTTAAAGTTGAAATTTTTAAACTTCCGGTTTTGTGAAAGTTATTCATTTATTTTTTATGAGGAAATGTTTGGTCTTTAGAAAGTAAAATCGCAAAAATACTGAACTCCGAGAAAATTCAAAATGGAAAGTTCTAATTCAAATGGCATAATCAAATGATAAAACACATCAAATAAAAAACAACTGTCATATCAGACATTTTCAAATGTAGAAAATGGTGAACTGAACCTGGGTTTATAGCGCTAAACCTGTCACTTATATGACAGTCGCTTCAAATTCTATTATATTCACAACGATAAGTGAACAAAACAGACATAATAAGCAAAATTGTCAAAATAGGGGTACAGCAGATATCACCCTGTCAAAATCTCAATCAGAACAAAAACAAACAAATAAAACAACTAGTAAAAGTAAAAGTATTGATTGAAATCTCAAAGTTCAGAAGCTACGATTTTTATTTGTTTAAAAACTAAACGTTGAAAGTGAAAAAGAAGTATCTAACTAAAAGGATCAGTTTAAATGTCAACATGTCTTCTAGAATTATTCCCTGAAGATGTAAAATGTTCTACTTTTCTATAAGGTTGTTGACCGACAATCATACCATGATTATTACTGTGGTAGAAAATCTTCAATATTTCAAACAATTCATAGTATCCTACATTTCGTTTCTGTGTGTGTTGAATTGTCGATTCATTTTTTTTGCACTTGAGTGTTTCTTTTGTTTCGTTGTTTTCCTCTTAAACTGAATGTGTTCCCTCAGTTTTAGTTTGTAACCCGGATTTGTTTTCTCTCAATCGATTTATGACTTTCGAACGGCAGTATACTACTGTTGCCTTTATATATGTAACAGTAAATTTATTAATATGCTAATAATAATTCACGTCAACACTTGATAGTGCTGATTGTCTGGCTTTTAATATCATCTGGGATGAAACCTCACCAGCAGTGGTTTTGGCCAGTATTTGTAAATATGCTCATGGAAGATATTAGTTATAATTGTGAACACCAAACGCACGTCCTGTCTAATAAAAACTCAACTACATACGTGTATTACTATGACACTATTAATGATAATCCATGTCAACGCAAAAGAGCTGACTACTGTCGAGACAAAATCACATTCGTGGATAGTGATGACTTGAAGTTTTGAAGAACACTTTGAAGTTAGGAGTAATAAGTATTACGACAATTGTCTATTGACTGGAATCAAATGATTATTTAACTACGTCTAGGAATTCAGATTAAATATTTAAAGTTTAAATCAACATAGATATTAATCCTTCCGTACGGGATTTTTGAAATAAAAGCCCAATTTGTTAAACGAATTATTACTGCTTTTTCAAGTTTTTATTAGACTGAATTAGATTTTTGACTTTACTGACATTTTGTCTAGCCAGTAAGGTGTCATAATTGAAAAAAATAAGCACATTAAAAGTTGTTTTACTAGCATGTACTAAATGAGCCGGTGAGCGTAAAAAAGAATCAGACATATTTGCTTGAAAAATTATTGAAAACAATTGGTTTTTTTTTCCCTGACTATGTCGAAACTATTCAAGAGTTGTCAGGGTTTTTATCTGCAGGTATAACTTCAATAAAAACACTAATCTGTAAACTTTCGATAAATTTCATTAATACAAAGGAATTTGAACTAAGTTTTACTAACTAATTATATGATCGAATGACCACAGATTTTCTATTACATCAAATGAAACATCTTTACACTTGAGACAACTTATTTTTTTCGGGCACAAAATGTTAGACAAAGCATGAATTTTTTTTTCAATTGATGCCGTGAGTTTGATATGAGTTCTATAAGCGAAAATCTTGTTGGACTTATTTGTGTACTTCCGTAATAGAACTTGAGTTTCTGTTTATTAATTTTTTAAGATACCTTAACTAACTTTTTTGAGACGTTTTGAACATTAATATGATTAGGTGTTATTTCTAAATGCATCGAATCCAGAGTTTGACACAGATTATGTGGAAGGATCGTCAGTTCTAGTTCTATTAGTGACACCCGTCACCCTCCTTCTGATCAATTGCGTTGACACATCATATTAGGTATTTAACAAATGTAATGGTAGATATGTCCAGTTTAACGACATTCATAAACGACAAGTATTAGTTAATTTTTTAACCGTACATATTGACTGAATTGCAGATTTGAAATGATAGCAAGGTTTTTCATTACAACGGATAGAATGTAACAAGAAGAATCAAAACAGACAATAAAAAGTAAAATTGCACAAAATACAATACTGACAATTATACAAAAGGTGTTTGTTCTAATTTTGACAACCGTCGTCCTTCTGTTAGTCCGACTTAATTGTGTTGTGGAAGAGGAAGAGAGAACCGGGTAGTGGTTATGACAAATTGAGGAGGTCTACATAAAGATATTCCATAACAAAATAATCATGAGACAAGTAGCTGATCAATTATTTCATTATAACTATTTTGCTATGACTAAATTGTTCATTGTTTGTAATGTGTTCATTAGTTTAATTGTCAGTGTCTGTGTTGACATGAATATTAATTGATATAAAAATGAAAATAAATAAACTGTTTACTTAACTTTGAATTTTACGTAGGATTTTCTATCCAAGGTACAAATAAGTTTAACTGTATTTGACAAAATCATTGGACAATTGAAGCTCACTTCTTTCATCTTTGTTCTGTAATTGGCCATTGTTACTTTTTTTCATTAGAGCGTTTGGATGTGTCTTTTGTAGACGAACTTTCATCTGGCGTGCAAAATGTTAAGTCTGGTATATAAGATGAGTGTATACAGGTTGTATATTTTATACTTGAAATTTCTGAAAAACTTTAATACATATCATATTTACAATTAAAATAAGTCTTGAAGAACAATATTTCAATCAGTACTACGTTTCTTTTTGTTTGAAATTCATGTTGAGGGAATCACGTACTTTGATTGTGTGTAGTTTCTACATGTAAATAAAACAAGGGGATATGGACTGTTTCTCAATCCTTGCACACGTCTTTTTAATTCATATCTACACATATACCTTAATTCTAACACAAGTCTGTTATTTCCTCTTTACACAAATCTTGTTTATTCATCTCTTCGCGAATTCATCAATCATTACATAAAGGCAACAGTAGCATATCGCTATTTGAAAATCATAAATTGATTGAGAGAATACAAATCCGTGTTACAAACTAAAACCAAGGGAAACTCATCAACTATAAGAGGAAAACAACGAAACAAAAAAAAAACCAACACCTAAATGTGGAAAAACACCAAACGACAACAGAAACGAACTATAAAATAGAAACTGCCATTGTCCTGACTTGGTACAGAACGTTATAAGAAAGAAATAGTGGGTTGAACCTGGTTTTGTTACTAGTAAAACCTCGCGCTTTGATGGCAATGTTAAATATAACAGTAGAATGACATTATTACACGACAGGTCTACAGTACAAATAAATGCAAGAACATTCAGGAAAAGCAATACATAAATTAACAATACAATAATACAATAATACATTTCGACAGCACTTCGGTGTTGACATTAATATCAATTATATTGTAATTTTTATAAATTTACTGTTTGCAAAAGTTTGAATTATTCTGAATAATAAGGATTTTCTTATCCAAGGCAAACATTACCTTAGCCCTATTTGGCACAAATTTTAGGAATGTTTGGTCCACAATGCTCTTCAACTTCGTACTTTAACCTTTTTAAAAAAAAAATACTCGAGCGTCACTGATGAGTCTTTTGTAGACGAAACGCGTGTCTGGCGTAAAACATAAAATTTCAATCCTGGTATCTATGATGAGTTTGTTTATTTTCAAAGGTACCAGGCTTATAATTTAATACGCCAGACACGCTTTTCATCATCATAAGACACATCAGTGAAGATCAGATAAAAAACCCAATTAAATTCGTGGGTATTAATTTTCGTGGTTTGAGCAATATTTACATGTTAGTGGATTTTAAAAAATAGTTGAAAAGTTAAAGCCTTTAGAAACAAAGGTTACAAATATATCAATACCGGAAATCTGACTTTCATCGATCAAAAATATTTTTTATGAGAATTAAAAGATCAAAAGTTGTACAGTTTAGGTTATTAAAGATTACATTGGTATAATCCTTCATGCAGTTGTAGTTCTGTGACTGCTATTAAAGTATTCTTAGATTTGGCGTTATTCAATATAATTTCTATGATCAGTAGTCAAACCTACCAGTGGGAATCTTTCCATGTCTTGATTTGGACATTGCTTGTTTTATTTCGTTGGACACTTAAATTCGTGGATAAAGTGACCCACGAAAACCACGAAAATTGGTACCCTACGAATAAAAGTACTTTCACTGTAGTCAGAAAGCAAAACAGGTATGAAGTAAAGGAGCATTGATGACCCAAAATTCCAAAAAGTTGTGCCAAATACGGCTAAGGTTATCTATGCCGGGGATACTAACATCCTTATTTTTTAGAATAATTCAAGCTTTTGCAAACACAGTAAAGTTATAAAAATGACCATATCATTGATATTTATGTCAACACCGAAGTACTGACTATCTACAAAGTAAAAAAACAACCCACGTAAAACAACATAGGGTAGCATATTAAAACGGCACAACAGAAGCACACATTGATTATCACGCAAATGGATCGACGCCACAAAAGTGACGTCACAGTTGAATTTCTAAACAAATGATAAAGATCAAGATTAGGTTAGAAATTATTGAATTTTATGTATTTTATTACAATTACAAGATTAATTATATTGAATTGTATTAGTAATTAGATAATTAATTGTATTATCTAGCTATGACGGTATTTCTTCTGAATCAAACTGTGAAACAAATAAATCGTTTACGTTCTTAAACCAGAACGTTGTGTCGTGTGTGCTGTTGTTTGTTTGTCTTTTTCATTTTTAGCCATGGCGTTGTCAGTTTGTTCTAGATTATAAGTTTGACTGTCCCTTTGGTATCTTTCGTCCCTCTTTTAAACCAGCCGGTTATTTCCTCTCTTTTAACATCATCTTATTTCCACTGTTCCCACTTTCCTTAATCCTAACACAAGCCGGTTATTTTCTTCCTTTCCGCATCTTGGTATTTCCTCTTGTCACATATTTCTTAATCCTCACGACAGCTTGTGATTTCCTTTCTACACACATCTTGGTATTTCCTCTTGTTACACATGCTTTAATCCTCACACTAGCCTGTTATTTCTCCTCTACAGTCATCTTGATATTTCCTCTGTTCAAATATTTCTTAACCCCTTACCATTCACACCGGTAGAGCTTACCGATGAGGCAAATTGTAAGATATTGTATGGGCATTTAGTCTTGTTCCATCGCCATTTGCTGACGTACAGATGTAGTTGATGCCAGAAATGTTATAACTTCTACCATTATCTGTTTATAGTCAAGTCGCCTGCTACTCACATGTGTTTTTTCATCGAACTTTAAAGGATATTTTCAAAAAGAAGTGCAAAGAAAAACTGTTATTTTAGGGGGAATTCTGACGTTTTTCTAAATAACTGTTCACTGAGTTTTTAAAGAGCATTTTCAAAATAAGAATTCTTACTTGTACACTAGTTATGAAGAAATTTTTAGTGTACTAGCGCAATTCCAAACTTGAAATGCGCTAAAAGTCCTTAATTATATCTTTAAGATTTTATCGTAAAAGAGACAAAAAACACTAAAATGTCCTGAATTTGTTGAAATAGATGTAACAAAATATGGATTCGTAAGTGTTGGAGTATGATAAAGTTGAAAACACTTTTGTCTGAATGAAGGAACATGTATATTTCAATGGAAAATTACAGTAAATTGTCAAAACAGCTGATATGTAATAAAAGTTATTTCAAGTTCACACAAAAAAAAGAAGAAAATAACAGACTAAAGAGCAGATTCCTCCTATATTTGCACAAGAAACATGCATTTAGCAACAAAAATATATCATCTGAACACATAATAAGTACTTAAATGTCAAGTACTTAAATACCAGTGGCGCAGGGATATGCTTAACTAGCCAAAGGTGGAACGATCGCGTGTTCGAATCTCAATGCCGGAGGTGAAAAATTACTTTGATTTCAATTTCAAAAAGAAAACCAACGAAATATTTATGTTTGTTTTTGAAACAATGTTTGCCAATTTTCCCCCTTTTTGCCCCATTTGCATCATCTTGCTCGGTCCAGGGTGCGCCAAATCAAGTTATCATTAGGAATTCCATGAGTTTTCTCTTGTAAAACAAAAAGTAGGTTACTGCTTGATTGAAAACGATCAGACAAAAAAAAACTCGTGTCCGAGTTTGAAATTGGACAAAAAGAGCGTCTGAAATCAGTTACTTTGGAATGTTGTGAACATCGAGATTTCAAGGTATACAGCACGTATTCCTTCTTTCAATACCAATATGATAACTTGTGTGTCTTTGACAGACTTAAAGCATTGTGTTTCCACCAAAACCCTACCCTATTAGCGCAACAAAATGTCTCTTCACAACTTTTGGCACAATAATTTCGTATTCATCCACATTTTTATTTTGGAAGCATACCACGTGACCAAAAAATGACCAATTATTTTGAAACTAAATTTTCTGAAATATTTAACCAATTATCTTTCATATGAGCTCAACATGACATGTGCATGACCATTGGTGCGTATGCAGTATCCACTAGAATTTTGATAGTGTCTTTTCGATAGGAAAAGATATAAAATGCCCAAAAGGGAAAGGGTTAATCCTCACACAAGCCTGTGATTTCTTCTCTGCACACATCTTATTATTTCCTCACGTCACACATTCCTTAATCCTAACAACAGTCCTCTCTACAAACGTCGTGTTATTTCCTCTCTACCAAAATTCATTATTCTTCACACCACCCTGTAATTTTCTTAACACACGTTTGTTTGTTGTTTCCTCTCAACATACATTCATTGATCCTAACATCAAATCCCTTTTCTAAGAATTTTCTGTTGTTCCTATTTACACACAGTCTGTTATTATTTTAACCCTTATATATTGAAGAATGTTTTTGGAAACATTTATTTCGAAATATCATTTAGTATTTTGTTTCCTATATTCATAAATATACCTAAAATCACTCTTTATCTTGTTTTAGTTCTAACATCAACATCATGGCATATCAAATTATCTGTTTACCTTTAACAAATTAGAATTAATAACTTTATTTGTATTAGACAGATTCTTTAATTAAAGATTAATTTTAAATCTCCACAAATTGGTGTTTATTGAACAAAGTGCACTTAATGATAATGTTCGTGGGTGTATAAAAAGTAAAATGACATTAAGGTAAATGGGGTGCTAGTTCTTATCAGGAAAGAAATGTAGCTTTTTTATCTAGTGTATTTGTAATTAACAATGTAAACTTAATTCAGTGTTGTAAATTACAGCCGTTGACATTAAAATAAATAAGAAAAATCTTTTTTTTTCTTTTTGTTTTACCAATATAATTTAAACAATCAATTCTGAAATCATATTGAAAGAAAAGGTAAAATTGACAGATGGAAATTGAGACTTGCTTTGAGAAAAATTTGGAGAACTTGTGATAGTGTATGTGAAACAATTTATTAACAAACAGACGTAATTTGGTTTCAAAAATTGTTGGGGAAATCCATGTCTACTCTATTCCTTGGATGTCAGAGGTTTTTTCTGATACAATTCAATTAACATGTGGATTTGTTAACTTTAAAAAAATCACATTATCATAAAAATTTAACGAACAATCTCCAAGATCAAAGAAACGCAGAAAAAATAAAACTACTTCTATTGAAACATTTTTGCAGTAGACAAAAATATAATCGGAATCAAAATATCAAAAAAGAAAAAGTAACATTATCTGAATTATAATAAATATTTATCTTAGTCTTGGTAAAATTATTTGAAAGTATAAATTCATTCTTAAAAGTAATTATTTTTATTACAAAATGAGTTCATATGTATAAGATTGAAACTATCTAGACATTTGTTAATCGTTTCGCCTAGTCCATTACTAAAATAATGCTGTGTCATTCAATAATTTTAAAGTTTATGTTGAAAACAGTTGATTAGTCATACCATCTGATAAGAAATCAGGTTAAACTTAATCAGGCTCTGTCAAATGTAGATATATAACTATGACCCTCAACATTGTTAAAATTTCGAAAATATTAAATAATAAAATAAAATTTGTTCAATGATGCTAATAAAGCCGTTGGTCCTTCAATGTCGGAGCTTAATGTTTTCTCTTATTTGTCTTTATACCTAAGATTTATGATCAAATGATTACCTTGTGCCGTGATTTTTGATTGGGTTCATTTGCTCAATTTTAAGTTTTCTTTGTAAGTTTCGGGGACTTGTTTGTGTTTCCTGTTCCATTTTGTGACTATGGTATTATTTGATTTCTCCTCTGGAACCATCTTCCATTTTCGGACAGAAGAAAATTCATAATTTTCCTCAGGTTGCACAAATATCCATCATTGAAATCAGAATCGTGTTTAATCTTAATAAAGCATTAGGAAGGCATACATTTCTTGTGTAATAATTATTACCCTCGTTGATATACGCAAGCTTAAAAAAGTTCTATGTATGAATAAACTTTGAAGTGCTCCTATGGACTTAGCTTTACTATATCTGTTTTCATTAATCAGAACTCAAGTACAACTTTGCATAAAAAAATGTAGTTTGTAGATGGATGTACATTGGGAAAGGAAAACAATAGAAAACAATAGAAAAGCAAAGGCTAGAGGGTGTCCATCTTTGACACAAAATCAGTAAATATAGATCAATATACAAAAATATACAAAAAAAAAAAGCATAGTATCAGTTCTTTCGTTGCTTTTCTTCGTTTCAAAGTCATAGGGAGGCCTTCAACCTAGAGCAAAACAAATCGCACATTACTGCAAATTTAACACGTCCTCATCAACATAAAGTAGCTTGAATCTGCACTTCATTTGTTCTCTTATGTATTTGGTCTTCTTGATTCCTTAACTTAAAAAAAAGTTGTCAGGCTTCCTAAATTTGAAAAATTATGAATTCTCTCCGTCCTTTAAAAACTGTTACTTTTGAATACTGCAAATATGTTGATTAAGTAAGAGGTTCAACAAAGCCATATGGTTAGTTGGTTTTAGTAAAAGAAATATGCTAATTAGATAAAAATCGATCCACAAAACAGATTAAAAATGCGAAACGGGAATGCTTGTTTCCCTGTTTGGACAGAAATTATATAAGAAATAATATTTTTATTCCATATCGTGACGATCATTCCTGTATGTAAAATATAATTGTTGCAAGGTTTCTTTCGAATGAAATATGTTTTCCTGTCGGCGGAAACAACATGATTATATCTGCCATTGTTACAGTATTCATTGATCATATCATAGTTTCGGAGAAAAATTACAAATTTAACGTCACCTTTTGAATTGTAAGTGGAAAATATTTGCCTCGCCGTATGGTTCAAAATTACTGTTATTTAATCATTTGAATGAAATATCATTAAATAATTTCATCGATCGACTTTGACAGATTCAACCAGGTATAATTGGACAATCATAGAACTGTGTAATGTCATCTACTTCCGGTGAAAGGAAATTCTCTTGAGGCATTTCTTTTTGCTTTTTTATGCTGTACTCTGTACCCACTAACTGTGGGTATACAATAACAAGGAAACAAGAACTGTTTTAACACATTTCCTACATTTCATATCAAGCAAGGACTGTATCATTTTCTTGTTAAATTAACTGTGCAATACACGACTTATTCTTGAAAGGATTAATACGTCTTGTGTGATAATACATACATGTTTATGTTACAATTTCAAATGACATTTTGTTAGGTCTAGAAATCTCAAAGTACAATTTATAATTTTGAGTCATACTACAAAAAATAACATTTCTTATTCTTACAAAAATGAAATTCTGTTCAAATCATAATTCTACTTTCTACTAGCAGCAATATTTTACAGATTTGGTTTTACTATTATTGTATTAAGATTCTGGATTATATTACTTGAATACTTGAAAAGATTAAATATATGATAAAAATGCTGAAAGTTTACTTTATAAAAAGTGATCAAACTTACCATATTTTTTCACCAACAAAGTAATACCAAAGCTGTGATACAGAATTAAGTGTGTTAAATCTTCTTATTTTATTATTTATCTTTAGAGAAGAGTCACGTTAAGTTTAAACAGATCCAGGATTAAAAGATTCTGAACATCAACAAGATTAATTATTAAATATCAATCTGTATCTAGGGTTATCAAAATTATTGAAATAATCTACTATTCTTTTTCTCTCGACTAAACAAAACGACATAAACATACTATTAACCTATATCTATTAACAAACGTTAATAAATAAAAGAAATGAAAAAAGCATTCAAGAAAATACATGTAAATGTAAAACAAAACCTATTACAATGTTTTTAAGTATTGGTCAGTACGATTTAGAGCTGGATTTGAATTTATCGTTCTTAGACATCGTTCAGCTTTCCCTGCACTATGTCAATTGCTCTATACCACTCATCGTAATAGGCTTTATGCAAATATAGCGATTCCTTGAACAAGTTATTGCCTTCTGTCTTTGCCTTCATCATGGGTTAAAATAGTGCACCGTCAATGGTGTCATGAATATAGACAGGTCAACTGTTGTTCAGGTTGTCTTCAATTGTAAAGAAAAATAAAACTTATCATGCAGTCACATGCATTTAAATGTACTTTATACGTCGAAATATGTGACCAAAATTTGTTAGAGCCCTGAATAGTTTTTGTCTTATTTAGTGGGATTAAAACAATTACTTCTGTGAAGATGGGCCATTCTCCCCACTCGTTTTTGAGATGTGTCCAGTACCCTCGTCCACTCTTTAAAAATGTATACCTTTAAAATCTGTGGATTCAGCATTTGTTTAACTAATTGAACATTTTGAAGGTATCGTGTCATATGACAACTCATCTTTCCACTAGCAGCATAATAACAACTACCTTTACTCATTTTTTTTTATCTTCATGAAGTAACTTCAAGTTTTATCTTTTTAACATCAGTTGTTTGTTGTTTTCTTTTCTTCACATTTTTTTCATGTAATTTCGGTAATTTAGTGTTCATTAATATTTTAATGCAGATGCTCAAGATATAATGAAAGGTTATGATGTATGTGTAACTGAAATACCGATCAAACGTCAACAAATTAAATCAGTTACATAATTATGTTAGGGCCTTAAATACCGACAGGCATGAAGATGATAGATGAAGAGGGGTGACAAAATTATGTATGTAATTTGTGATTATAATATCAAAGCATTCTCCGTTTCTGTAGATATTTCATAGCATATCAGAATTACAAACTTGCTTAAGCAACACGACGCATTTCTCTTATTATACAGGAACTGCTAATAGCTTCTTGGGTCATTATATTTATTTAATAAATTCAAATCTTTTTTTTATATATATATTTGGCGTTGTTCTTTGGCTTTTCGTATTTCTTTCTCTTTTACACAGGTATATTGTATTGTAGTATCGTCTATCTTCTCGACTCGAAGTTGTACAATATCAATCTAGAAACAGAGATGACGAATTGAATTATATATTTGTAAAACAAACCCCAGTATCAATACGTTGTAAAAGTACACGTTGCATTCATTCCATTTGGGATATTTCTAATGTTCCACTAACTTGTTATGGTTCTTATATGTTGCAGACTTATACGACCTTGATAACGTTGAAAAAGATAAGTCCCGATTAAAAGAAAATGTTGACAGCATCAAGTTATTTTCTATTAATATTATCTTCGTTATGTTGAGTGATCGTGTTTTCAATACACAGTCATGATATAATGGGACCCAGCAATGATTCTAAAATCTCCGGTTTGTTCTATTATTCGATAGTACAGCTTCGTGTTTGTCGAGAAACATAAAGTCAAATATCAGGGTTTAAAAGAAATGGAATGCCTATAATACAAACGAATAATAATCAGGAGCGTCCGATAAGGGCGAAACGTTTCAAAAAGTTGCGAATTCCATTAAAAATGACATATTCAAGAACATATCATTATTTCCGAAAAACGATGGTGGAGTAAATTCCAAAAAACAGTGGTTACCATTTTCTACTAGGCGAGTGTTGCAATCCCAGAACAGCAACGAGTTTTTAAAAAAAATATCAATGTAAAATTAAAAGAGTTTTCTAATTTTTTCGGCATTTACAGATCAATCGCGTCTTTGACAAAAATCTGTGTACCACAAGTTTATCTATATAAACAGAATTATTTACAAATTCAACTAGTATATATTTCTATTAATATTTGCACTCAAGTGGAATTAAAGCTTGTTTAAAGCAAAAGCAGATCACCGTTTATTTCTTTAACACAAATATCTCGAATAGTAATGTCAAATCTCTGATATTAAATTTGTTCACTGTTTCATATTACCCAAGGTAAATAACATCGGCATGCAACGTGACAAAAATATAAAAATCGCGCCCTTGCACTTCAACAAACCAAACCTTAAGCAGATAATTGGTAATATCGAAGCAAGTATAATTCCTAATCGTTTAATTAGTACGAAAACATGACCAACGGTGATTATTGTGTCACTATTCCATTCCAATGATTAGATAAGTGTCTGCTGCTTAAAAAATACTTCATTACAAAGTTACATGCTATTCTCAGTTGAATCAACTATCAGTTATTCTACGAAAGTGCACGCTACCATTTAAACAGCAATATTGATGCACATTGTGTATTTTGAAACTGTTTATAGTGAAAACATTCTTCTTTGCAAATAATACGTATGCAGGTAAATGAAACATATTCAAGGTTACATATATCGTTATGTTTATTTCTGTTTGCAGACGATCATACTCTTTGATTTTAAAAAGGTTGATATAACTGTTAGGGAAAATTTACAACTGAAATATACTATTATAAAGGTATGCTTGTTAAAAACAATATCAAGGGACCCATTTAAGAATTAATAATGCTAGTTAAAACAGGTTAAAGCAAGCATTACATTTTGATGATGGATTCACGGACACAATAAGATGACAAAAATGTCTTTATACAACACTTAACATACAAACATCAGTACCTAGACATTGAAGAATACAGTATTATTGTAGTTAAAAGTGTATGTTTTAGGGGAAAAGCCAAAGCACCAGAAATACTGGCAATCAAAACACGGACAGGGGATGTTTAGGTGTAACAATAACCTAACTGTAGTAGAAGAAAAACAGATAAACAATACCATACCCAAAATAAAAAATGAAGGGAAAAACACGTTTAGCCAAAAACCCGAAAGATTTAGCAACACAAACCCCAACATTTCTGAGGTGAAACTGATTTTTCAACCTCAAGGTTTTAAACGAAATATGGTTCAGGTAATTCTAATGAAGCTGCAATGTCCAATGATGCTGTAGAATAAGATACAAGATACTATTTTATCTAGTACCTGTAAATGTATATAGGACATACAAACTGTTGTGTTTATAAATCTCTCCTGGAACTACGAACTCAGTGATACTCAACTGTTATATAGTTATATATAGCATGTAAACGTTAAACATAGTTATTTATAATCAACTACATAGCATTAAATTGATGAATAGAACTATATTAAGCTACCTAACTGATTTTTCTTTCGTCATTTTTAAAACAATTTGACATATTTCATTTTTTATTAGAAATATATATCGCTTTATATCTACCCTTGCTCTTAGCCTTGTTTATCTGTAGTAAAACAGTACATTAGTGCATTTCAATTAAGATTAATTTCTTTTGACATAGATTTTTGTTGCTTAGAAAACAATTCTAATATCCTTATTTCCTAAAACACTCCTTCATAAAATAAAGTTAATCAAATCACCAATAACTGAGAGATAAAATAAATGATAAGCGTGTTGTAGTTCCGATGGAAGAAAGCAAATTGAAAACATTTACTTAGAGATTAACGCGATACGACGAGATCGGGAGATAACAAGTTTGTCCGATCATGTCCGTATAACAGTCATACTAATAAAACCATCCGCAACATCATTGATATTGATTCTATGGTTTATTAAGAACGATTTTTAACCTCTCAAATTTCTCTATCTATACATCCATCAAAACCTTTCATAGATACGTGCGTTTTCTTAATCAATCAAATATGAAATGAAAAAAAAATCTCTCCATTCGATAATTGCAAAGTGTTTTTTCACATGGTTGAGTAGATAGTTGAAATAAGCGCCAATTGTCGATAAGGTAATAAGTTAGAGAATGAAACTATTTGTACTTTAACAGTTTTCGCTGCAATTAAAATCACATTTTCTACGTCTTTGAAGTCTTTTGGTCATTCCTCGCTATCTGATTGCTACGTTATAAGCCGTAAATGTCAATATGGAGGTTTTGAATGTGTAATTATTTAAATTTGCCTTATTGATGGTGTCTGTTAAAAAGAAAATTAAATCATTTAAAAAGAATATAAGCTAAAAGAAAACCTGCAAAATATTAACAGAAGATTTTAGGGGTTTTCATTTGTATTACTGAAAATTGTTCCATTGATGTATTCTTTCAATGAAACTGTTATCTTCTAAATGAATTTCGAAATTATATCATTAGATAGGGTACATTCAAATAAATGAGTATTGCTTTAGATATTTCAAGGACCACTAATTTTTGTAATTGTAATTTTGAATTTCAGAAGAAAAAAAATGGCTGGAACAAGGAACACAGAAATAAACATCCGGTAGTACTGACCGATGAAGCAGGAATTATTGATAAATAATTTTGTATCATCTATTTTGATAAGAGATTCGCCGCGCATTAATGTTTAAATTTGTTCAAAAATTCCTAGAATAAAACTCAAACAAATACTATTTTCCACACTAGTTCACCTTCGCCATACAATTAACGACAGCTATTATGTGAAAGCAAATGAAAATGATTAATGGAAGTTAATTGAAATGAAAATCATCTACATTGTACAACACTTTGAAGGTTAATTGAAGCCAACATTTTAATTGTTTTTCATTATTCAACATAACCATATTCATCATGATTTTCTTTAAAAATTTATAACACTTATTTTTCTTCTTGTAATTTGTGCATGGGAGTGCAGAAGAAGTCAAGGTATGATAAAATAAATATGTTAAACAGTTGACTATAACAATTATTAACGTTATCTCTATTTCGGAACGTGAATATACAGGTACAAGAATATCTTTTTAAATATATAGATTTCAGCTGTACCAGTTTTATAGTTACTACATTATTCAACTGAATAGGATAATTAATATGATCGTTCTTTCGCGAAAACATGTCTTCTCCGATTTGAGACACAAGCATATCGTTATCAACTATTTCATATAAAAGAGATATAGTATGATTGCAAATGAGGAAACTCTCTACAATAAGTCAATGCCAAAGGCACAGACATTATCAAATATATGCACCGTACAACCTACATCAATGAACAAAGCCATACCACTAAGTCAGCCATAAAAGAACCCTAAATGTCAAAGTAAAGCAATTTTTGATAGTGGTATAATTCATGTATAAAATAATGAACAAAAACCCAAATAGGTAACACAGCAACAAACGACAACCACTGAATTACAGATTCCTGACATGGGACAGACACATACATAATGTGGCGGGGTTAAACAAGTTAGATTGGTCAACCCTCACATAATATTGGGCAGTGTCGTAACAGCACTAATAAGACCACAATATATAAACAAGAGAATATCATGGCCTTATACCAGAATACAGGTATAGACAGATTTTAGAGCCATGAATATATATATGTATATAACAAAAACAGCTAGTTTGATTTTCATCTACTAATAATAAATACAATAACAATACCAATAAAAACAATATTCAAAGATCGAATTACAGTGTTCAATTGGTAATAGTCCGGCCGATCGGTGAAAAAAATGCTCAAATAATGAGGAAAGCACCAATTTATGCATGATGGTACATTTTTGTGTACTGAGCAATATTAGCTATGGACCCATCCTCAAAATTCAATATGGCGGCCTTTTTCAAGATGGCTGCCGTACGTTCTAAAATATTTTCCAGTATTGCGCAAACCACAGTGGATTTGGTGCTGAGTGCACAAAAATCAACATATTTGAATGACTATGTGTACTGAGCAAGATTTTATTTTGTTCTATTTTTGAAATACAAAATGGCGGCTATTTTCAAAATGGCCGCCTTGAAAAATAAGCAAATATTTATTATTGAGAATTGACCTGAATATAAGCATTTTATTGATGTATAGTGTCATTTGGTATCTGTCCCAGTTCTGTCCTTTCTGATTTTGCCTTGCTTGTCATTTCATACACAAAGTAGTAGCTTTCATAAAAAGCTGCAGTAGTAGCTTTCATTAAAAGCTGCACTATTTGTTGTCTTGGGTCACACATAAAAGCTGTAATTTGGGATTTATCTGCCTTAAGATATTATTCAGTGCCTATCTTATCTCTTGGTCGCAATATTTTGCAATTTGAGACATTAAACTGAAATGAGAGTCAGTTAAACACATATCAGTGAAATGGCAGGAATTGAGGACAACAAGGACAAGAACATTGAAATGGCAGAAACTAAATCACTTGGTGATATTGAGAAACCCACAGCTGAAGACGCTTTAACAGAGGACAGCTCAGAAATGACTATTAAACAATTGTACCAAGAATATTTAACAGATAGAAAATCAAATGCTAATAACAGTTGATATTTACCGCAATATGAAACAGAGCGAAGCGCGAATATATAAAATATGTGTTGGTCTCGTTACGTTTCAAGCTGAACAGAAAGAGGCAATGAATATCAATAACAAACAGGTGAAAGCAACTTCAGCAGTCTGAAGACAGGATAGACCACAAGGCTAGTAATAATTGCTTGGCGGAATTGATGGTCAGACCAATAAGATATTCAATGTTGTGGTGAGACGAATGGACAAGCTGACAACAACTGAGAAAGGAGACACAGTTCTATTTTAAAGTGCATTTGAACAGCAGGGTACCTTCCAACAACTGGCATCTGTTGTGAATGAATCAGTGGACAATCGAAATAAAGAAGTTAATATTTACTGCAATGGACACATCATCTAAGCCAAAATTTGACCTTAGCCAGTACAACGCAAGTTTACCAAAAGTACACATCAAAATCCATGCCGTGGGTCTTTCCACAATTGTAGTTCGCATGAACCATAAACCGTGCCAACTCTGTTGGAGGTGTCTTTGCCTTAAGTCAAAAGTCCTATGTCAGGGCCCTTGGCCCTGCATGAGACAGTTCAAATTATTCAACAACAATCTCCATTTAAGAACATACTATAAACCTCTAGTACTAATCAAGGGTACCAGCAAAAGGCTTATGTGTCTTCTTACGCACACTAACCATCTACTATGAGTCAATAATATTTGGTTTAGATCAGCACACCATTACAGAAACAGTTAGCTGCAAATGAATTCTATCAAGTTTCTCCAATGTTGAATGCAGTGCCTACTTACGGTATCATCCCCGTCGAGTCAATGGCAAATCCCACATTTCTCACTCCAGTTATGACAACCTCGTCCGCTTCTGGAGCTCTAATATGCTTCCCATAACATCAAGTTGGCTCCATTGACCGATCCAGGAAAGGGAAGAGGAAAGAAAAAGAGTGCGACAACACCTCTTCTTCAGACTCTTCACTGGAGAGAGAATATACCATGTGGCAAGAAAATCTTTGAGCAAGGGACCGGAGCCGAAGCCCACAGCTGCCACAAATTTAAAAACTCAATTGAAGAGGATCCATCTCTTGGGAGGCGCTCATTTACCAATTTGAACGAACTGCCGGTAGATGACAATGGGAAATCAGGAAAAGTGTGTGTAGGCCCCAGATTGCCAGGCCGATGTTGGCTTTGAGTACGCTCGCATGGTAAACACAGATGATGATTCCAAGGCCTTAAAAAGCATTCATTTGGAGCAACGCTTCAGCAAGGAAGACGATCAAACCAGATTGCAACCAAAACATTCCGTCGAGGATGTAAATACAAAGAATCTTCAAGGCATGTAATAGAGAGGAACCTAGAAACATTCAACAAGGCGTTAAAACACGTGAAAACCTCAAAAGCAAACCAGATGGCGATATATGGATAAAAAAGTGCCAATTATGACCATCGACCACCGTTAAAGAAAATATGAGCAGTCCTTTGGATTATGAGTTGCATAACCTCACACAACTTGTCACAAAACTAGCTGATGTTATGCTTTCAACTAATCAGCATAATTTTGGATTGGCCGATCAATATAATCTCGGTTCTTCTGATAAAAAAATCATGGAAGATCACCAGTTCAATGGAAGATCACCTGATCAATATAAACGTGGAAGATCTATTGAGCAATACAATCGCGGTAAATCGGCAGATAGAAGTACATCCAAGCTTAATGCCTATCGATCAGTAACACCCCCAATAAGCTAGAGATCATATAGTCCCTAAAGACAACGGTTAGCATCTCCACGGACAAAATCCAGAAATCCCGAATATTTCAGACAACGGTCACCTTCACCAGGATACGGAGCAAATCAAAGTGTAACCTCAACAATGGAGCAAAGGGTCGGGCCAGTAGGACAACTCAGATTCCAAAGTTTATTGGCAATGAAACATCATCTTATCACACAATCGAACAGAGGCTCACTGCCTCGTCCAATATTGTCATCAGACGAACCATTTGAAAGAGCTAAGTAGTACGAGGTACTACACATGACCAGAATGTGAGCATGATTGTGGACACTGCTGCAATGATAACATTAGTAAATGAGAAATTAATTCCGGTAGAAAATTGAGATTTGGAGAACGTAACGCTACGTGGTGAGGTTAACAGCTTGTTATTGAGAAGATTATAAGGAACGACTCTCGACATTAATAGGGTATACATACCATGGGATGTGTGCAAAGAGCCATTAACAGACGATGTTATACTTAGGCTAGTTATTTTGGACACACTGATCGCAGTGATAAACCTAAGTAGTCCCACAATTACCATTAACAATAAAGAGATAAATGCGTCATTTGTTAATAGTGGAAACGAGATTTTAACTCAGCTAGTTTGCATAAAACGAACCATCACAGTTCCACCAAATTCAAACATGACTGTTACCATTAAGACTAATAAAAGTGCTGACCAGGAGTGCATTTTAGGACCATGCTCACTGAAATGTTGCAAATTGGTTACGCACGTAGTTGGAAAAGGAAATAGTTGCCCCTTAACCATTTTAAATGATGGCAATCGTCTAATCCGCCTGAAGAAAGGTACACCTATTGATTACATAGAATAATTTGACGATGTAGTGTGTACGGCAGATGCAAACGCGATAAGTGACGTAAGACGTGGCATTGAAGAGACACGAGACTAGGTGCCCTCGGCACTGCCTCAAAATTCAGATGAGTTACCTACTATTCCATCACATTTATCCGACCTATATTAACGTCAATCGACTCGTTTCAACCTATTTCATTCCAACCATTAAAACTGAAAGCGTTTAAAGAACAATTACAATAACATGTAACATTATGATATTGATTAACATTTTGAATTTCACTATTTGTTTTTGTATATGCAGCTATATTTGCAACTTATGTGTTATAGAAATACCCAAATTATTTGTTTTATACTTTTGAATTAATTGATAACAAATTCAAGAACATGAAGTTCATTTTTAAAGAATCATTACTTTAATTTCCGAAATTATATAGAATACTTTTAGGACAATCTTGAATTTTATACCGTTTTTCCGCCATCTTGAAAATGGCAGCCATATTGAATTTTTCAGAGTGGGTCCATAGCTGAAATCAAAGGGTATATAACCAAGAACTACTATGCAAAGTTTCATGCTTTCCTCATCAAGTGAGCAATTCTGCTCTATATCTGCACCAATCGGCCGGACTATAATATATTCAAATAAGTTTATCTAAAGGATTGATAAGTTTACTCAGATAGTTTCTAAATGTTCAGGCTCGAAAAACAACATCTCCTTAAAAATGAGCATTTGCTTTCCGTTTGAAATAAGTTTTTATACAGGTACAACTAAACTTCAAAACCAAATCTTAATATTTGTGGAAGACAGGTTTTATGCATTAATAATATAGTCATTCATTTGTCCTTTTTTCGACAAACAAAAGATTTGCTAAGTGTTTAGAACATTGTTGAACAGCACCTTTTCAATTATTGTGTAGATTTGGATAACTCACACATTTTTGTCAATATAATAGAACTATAAATAATTCATACAGGTTGAATGTTTAGACGATTATAAAAAATAACAAGTTTACACCCCCCCCCCTTTCCCCCGACATTAACTTTCTTCGAAAATTTTTTGTTAAAATTTACCTCATGTTCGAGATACATAGGTATTTATACCTATAAATATTATCTTACAAGATTCAAGATTTGTGTATTTTAGAGAAAACGTCAATAACTGTCAAAAAAGCTGTAACTTGAGATCATTTCATTCAGATCTACAGATTTGATCATTAATATTTAATTATTAACTTATAAATGTGCTACCAGTGGTATTAGATGTGATCAAACACTGTAGTTGTTTAGTTTGTTGGTTAAATTTAATCTTATACAATTAAACTCAATGTAAAATGACAAATTTAGGTCTCTGATCTTATTCTTCTCGTTTCTTATAGTCCAATTCAGGCTTATTTAATCACATCACGGCAACATATCAAAGGAATTTGTTTTTACTTTATTGTCCTGATTGAATCATCCGCCTCTTTTATATGTGATAAGATCATTGAAGAAATTTTAAATAAAACACTTTTGGCAAATTGTTTTATTTTCACTCTCTCTGACTAAATCATATGTTTTATGATAATGAATTTGTACAGTCTTGTCTGATCATATCTGTCACTCATCTTACATTTTGAATAGATGTAAGGTCTGAAAATAAACTCATCGTAGATACCAGGATTGAATTTTTAATTTTTTTTTTTTTTGGCTTTTAGTTTTCGCCAAATATAGCTACGGTAAGCTATTCCTGAATAGGAATAGCCTTAGTATTTGAAATTCAAAGTTTCGTCTACAAAAACTCAAATAAAACAACACGTTTAAAGGCCAAATAAAGTACGAAGTTAAAGAGTATAGAGAACCAACAATTCATAAAAAAACATGTAAAGTATTCTATTCTTGAATTAAAAAAGTCTTGGTATTTCAATAGTTCAAAGTTTCAAAATAGCATATAAAAATGTTATCAATGTTGTATAGATACTGATGTTAAGGTTAATAAAAATGTCTTTGTTGTTATTCATGGTAGTATACAAGTTAAAGGAGTACTACAAGTATAAATTGTATGTTTTGAAAAAAAGTATTTGAAATTCAAGGATATCGCCTAGTTTTTCTTCAAATCTGAAATATTACATTTTGTTTTGAATAATTGCACTGTAAGACAATGAACTTTTAAAAAAAGTTAAAAACTTTGTTGTATGTGTAATAAAAGCTTAAAATACGAGCTTTGACTTAATATAACAGTTATGAGATACCAAGAGGCAACAGCAATCTCCCGATGTTAATTTCTCAAAATCAAATTTGAATAAACTCATAAGGCAAAAGAAAACTAATGCATTTAAAAAATTACGTGTCGAAAGGGTGTATATAATTGGATGTAAATCAAGAATCCATTTTAATAAAAACAAAATGGAGAAAAAAAGCTTGAAGGAATTGTATGAACTCCATCTAAACGGTTGCATCGATATGCTAATTATCTCCTTCTATGCTTCACTGCCATGCGAATATAGAATTTGTCAAATATATCAAAGATTAAAAAACAAAAACAAACGAACTCTAACTTCTTAAGAAAATTCAAATCGGAAAGTAAATTTTCAAATGGCAAAATAAAAAGTTCAAACACATCAAACGAATGAAAAACAAGTGTATTATTCCGGACTTTGCACAACTATTTCCTTATAAAGAAATGGTGAATTTAGCCTGCTTTTCATTAGTATGACGCTTGCATAATATTTCATTATATTGACAACGATGTGTGAACAAAACAAAAAGAAATAATAAATGTGAATGAGGGGCGAAAGATACCAGAGGGAAATTCAAACTCATTGATAGAAAATAAACTGACAACATGTGACAACGCTATGGCTAAATAAGAAAAAGACAACAGACAAATAGTAGTACACAAGACAAAACATAGAAAACAAATACTAAGCAATAAAAATTTAGGTACAGCAGTCAACATTGTGTTATGATTTTAATGATATAAAAAAAAAACCAATAGGTCAACAGAGAAAAACAAAATGTCATATAAAAAAGCACATAAGCAAAAATGAAAGATAAGAATACAAAACCTGAACATAGCACAGTTCGTAATGACGGGCTGTATAAGTAACGAGTCACGCCAAATGGCTAATGCCAAAAAAAGATATAAAGAGTTATTTTTAGTTGGAGAGTTTCATTGTTTCATAAAACTGCAATAATTGGTAATTGGTCAAACGAATACATAAAATACTATAAATACTAGTGCAAAATTTTGTTCCACCAATTTTATTACAAAAAGTATTAATGTATCTGTCTACTTACGTTTTAAGCAGTATTATATATACTGGAGTAGTTTGTACTAGCAGATTTGTTGTAAAATAAACTGCAAATATAACTAGTTTTCGCTACTAGTATGTTAATGTCCAATAATAAGAAAGATAACCTAGAGAACTTTAAAAACATTTATAAATATTAATGCTATATGTATTCAAATTTTATTTTAACATTTGCATTCAACATACGGTACATATTAGTATCAATCTGTCAGTAGATTTGACCAATTGGCCAAGAAATCAATTGGGTGGGTGTTTACATCTGTGTTATTCATAGCGTAAGTATTTCCAGTAGTCGTTTAATAAAAATTCATAGTTGATAGCACAGTGTTATAGGAAAAACGGGAGTATTTATTCTTCCATAGGCGACCAAACTAACATTTTCTAAGTTTATCATTCTTTTTAATAAAAACACAGACAAAACGTATTAAAACAGATGATCAAAATAGAGTTTGATAATGATATTAATGCCTACCATAATTTTACATCAAATATAGGAAAATTTTAAAGCCTTTTCGAATTATTTTCAAGAAAATATTTAAAATTTATATTGTACATATGCACAATGCAGTTATTTCATTATTTATCGCAGAATTAATGATAAATTTTAATAAGTCTTGGTGATTTTTTATCTACTTTCTAATTTTGCAACTGAACAACAATCTAGGAATAAAGAAAGACAATAACAATCAAAACCAAGGAGAAAACAAAGACTCATAAAACCAAAAGACATTTACATCAACAGTTATAAATAATAAATAAGAAACAACACGAACTCCACTAAAAAACGGGAGTGAAATCAGGTACTCCGGAAGGGTAAGCATTTCCTGCACCGTATACGGCACCCGTCGTGTTAAAGGCGAAGATGACAATTAGTCTGCTGAGTCCGAAAATCAAAAAATATTATCAATAGAATAAGAAGTAATCATTTGATTACAAGAGAACAAATATCCAAGATCGTCTTACGGACGTGAGTACAATTTTCTACATGTTACCGAAGGCCCTTCAACAACAAGCAAACCACATGTCATATAGTTAGCTGTAAAAAGCCAATGTATGACTGAATGTGACACAATACATATGAGAAAACAAGCAGTGTTGTTAATGATAAAACAATGAACGAAACATATATGACAAACAAACAGCTACCAACGACAACTATTGACTAGCAAGCTGCTGACTTGGTTTAAACAAAGAATGAAAAAAGCAGAGTTCAATATTTTTGTGAACATTTAATACTTTTCCTAACCTAGAAAGTTGTAATATAGCACATCATAACAACAACCTGTAAACTCAGTTGGATTGGAATTAGCTCATCAAATAACCATTGAGCACTATAAAAAAATCTTTAAAATTCAATATATTGAATAACATTCTTGAAGTGTTCCGAAATATCATATTTTTGACTTGGTACATGCATTTTCCAAGGAAATTTATGGGTAAAACAGGGTTTAATAGCTAGTTAAACTTCCCACTTGTATGACAGCTGTTAATCATTTTTGTATTTGTATGACGTCATAGTGATATCGCAAAATGTATAATGGGTCAAGCTATAGTCACAGTATTTCGAAAATGACCTCCTTTTAAAAACAAACAAATGTTCACGCCTCTTACATTTTTCAATATCATCATGATGTTGTTCAATGTCTGACATAAATTATTCACAATATCAGGAAATCTACAGCAGCCACGATCACCCTAGTATATATTTTATTACAATTCTTAACTGAAATACTGAATTATCCTACACATTTGAATAAACGACAACTGTGACAAATTACAAGTACCGGAAGCCAAGACATACAGGCAGAAACCATTATTACCCATAAATCATCAACAAATGTTTATCGCAAATATACTTCTGAAAGTAAAACAATCACTTAGACGGTCAAAAAGCAATTCATTTCCCTTTTGGAGATCATTTGTAGACGCCTGTTGCATGATCGTCACCATAAAACGACGGTCGGTGGCCTAAAAAACCTATTAATAATTGCAAGATGAATTTATTACAATCTGAACAACAATTAAAGAGTAATCATTGTTCATTTTCATTTATTGCCTTGTATTGATCATAAGACTTTTTTCTAAATTGTGAGAATTAAAGTACATTAAATAATATCACGATTGTGATTGGTTAAAGAAAATTAAGGAGTTTATTTTCTTCAATAGCTTGTTGTTCATGATCAGATTCTGATAACTCAAACTTTTCTTCTTCTTAATGACGTTATATCGTCCTTAACTATGCATGCAGCTTTCGTGGTCGAAATATATTTTGAAAATCATAACATTGCCATGTGAAACCTTGATTAAAAAGCCTAACACTATTCATTGGCGTCTTTAAATACTGATTGGCTTCTATCATATTGCGTTATGAAAGTAGAGAATAAAATGGTATTAGTATTTTTATTTTTTGTTTTTTGTTTTATTCATTTTTACTTTAAATCCTGATCGTTTCTTTTACAATACTATATTTTCTCTAGTGCTTCCTGTCTTCAGTTTCTTAATTGTCTAAATTAACTCCTATTCTGACTATAACTATTTTTTCCATTAAAGTGTTTCGTCATTAGAAAAAATGTAAATTTTCATAGCGCTTATGAATACCATTATCATTCTCTTATAACAGTTATAGAAACCCCACTAATATAGAAGCATCGATCGGTATCGATTATTTCCCCTAATTGAGAGGCCATCTGTATTTTCATGTCATCCGACTTGGTTTTCATACTCATATGACGCAAAAAATATCTTATAAAGATAAGAGGAAAGCATGTAGCACGGCCTTTACTTTCAGATACTAGTAAATTAATCGTCCGTTTAATAAAGAATTTTTTTTTCTGTTAGTTCTTGTTCGTCATATCTAAAACTAAATTCACCACAGACACAAACAGTTCTGTTTGATATAAAGAACAAATTACCACAACTGTCTCTGATGGACTATACAAACATGAGATTTGTAATATTTAAACTGATCTCAATTTTCTTATTGTCAACTTTCAATTCTTTAGTATTAACTATACACATTTGGCCGTGTATAAGGTGTACGTATTTCAGTTGATAGGCGATACAAAAGTTTGAACTGATTTTGAACATAGCTTACACATGTTATACTTTTTATTTTTGAAGACTCCATCAAGGCTCTCATTTCACGTGTTCTATGGTCATCATCATTAATCGTTTAATCGTTACAGTGTCTCAATTACAAAAGATGTGCAATAAATTACAAATTAATCTGTAAATTTACTGAATATATACTATTCCTGATGGTTGCATCTTGACTGAAGGTGGATTTGCACAGCGGGCAATGCATTCATATCAGGAAACACTCATACTGTTTTCGCACCGGTCTTTCTCTTGTTGTAGTGCAGGCGATTCCATCAGTTGTGTTTTTTCACTAGATTTGTATCATATATATATAAATAAAATTTAAACATTTGTTAACTGATGTTGCCTCAAAATTATGGCTTTTAATCGTATGACAGATTCGGCATGCTAACCATGAGTGACTTGCATGGCAAACACACCTGGTCTCGTTTTGTTAGGAGCTCGTGTGATTTGTTATAATCAAGTTTTTTCTTAAGTTCATGCTTTTGTTCATGTTTTTACCTTAATCTAACGTATCATCTTGAAGTTCATATTTCATCATACGATATCATGTGTTTGAATTGAGTGACGAGTATGGCATTTGTGAACATTTAAGTATTGAGAGCTCAATATATGCATAAATTGTTATCCCTCAATCATGATATTAAATGCCTGGCTTTATCTAATAGAATTGTGTAACGCCTGGAGGCTAAATTATATATAGTTTGCTATTTTGTATGGGTTTTGACAATTGTTGTCCTGTATTTGCTTACATCCATGTCCTACGACTTAGTTGTTCCGTTGGCAATCTTCTTTTTGTATAACTCAACAAGTTTTAATAAAAAAACTTCTAGCATTTGGTTTTTTCTGGTTATTTTTCCTTTTTTGTGATTTAATTATTTAACAGATCATTTTCTGATCCATATATATATATATATATCATTTAACCATGATACAAATTATTGGGATCAAGCCAATACAAAGATAAGAAGTTTACTTTGGAACGATGTTAGAGATTGAACTGATACATAAATAATGTGTATATCGTCGCTGGGCTTCCAAAATGTCTTATATGACTTATTTGGCTAAAAATACTTTTTGACACCAATGGTCTGGGCGGGAGGGAATCTTTGGTATAACAAAATAGCATACATTTAGACCAATCAAAACGTTTGAAATAAGACTTATTACAAAATTGCCAATGTTAGTTGTTTGTAAAGTTTACTTCCAAAATGTAGTTTGAAAACTTGAAAACCGTTGTATAATGGCTTTGGGAATAAAATAATTATACATTTCTTTATTTCTGTGAAAATAATTTAAGTTCTCAGATAATCCAGAAATGTCAAACTTTTTTATTTCACTGCTATTTACAAAAATGTTCAAGTTCACATACGACATTTTGGAAGCATGCATTTTGTGAAAATTTTCAAAGCCTGTTTGTGAGATATTTTTTTTCTGAAAAATTTGTGATTTACAAAATGTTGGAAGCCTAGCGAGGATATGTTCTTTGGTCGGGGTGTCTCTATGACATATTCCACATTTTCATACACAATTTTACTCTTAAAATACCTTTAGTATACAAAGGGGTCTGACGTATTGAATTACGAGTAAACAGTGTTCGTATGATTAAACATAAAACACACTTTATCTAATTTTCTAATTATACTTCTTCTGTTCATCATCAGAAAACAACTATAGACCAGTATTATTAAGCATCAGAGATACTTAGGCAAAATTGAATTCGAAGATTTTAGATAGTGAAGCAAATACAATAATAAGTTCAGTGTTTTATGTTTATGTAGGATACAATAGAAATATTGTGCATGTCAATAGAAGATGTGAGATATACTCTTCGAATCACAAACTAATCAACACAAATAACCAAAAAGACATATAGTAAATACTATCATTTATTATTATACCTCAGTATTTTTTTTTTTTCTATACAAAAAGTAATGAAATAGTTGTGCTATTTCATTCCACAGAATATTTGCCAGTCAATAGTTTCAAAGACTATTACCCCGGTTAATAGTTTCATCAACATATCTCCCGTAATTTTTCATACTTATTTTTCATTGGACAATAATGATCCTGCTTAATTTTTTTAGCTTGGCAACGTGCAACTATGATATCGTATTTTTTTTTTAAATCTATGTGTGTCTGTCCTTGTTTAAAAGTAATATATCACTTACCAAAAGCAATTAAAAAAGAATAAGAAAAAATTCGCGACGGATTTTTAAAAGATCTAAAATAAAGTAAATGTATTATACTAATAAAATGTATAAATTTATTATATGGGTCTGTGTACAGAACTTAGCTACTCTAGTAGAATTTTCTTTATGCATGGCAGTTTTCCTAGTCTTGACTCTTGATTGCAATAAATGAAATATTTATATATACAACCAAAACTATATACATATATAGCCTGCACTGTAGCCGTCTAGCGGGACGGCTACAGTGCAGGCGATTAGGTGTCACGATATCTCAGTAGCATGGGTTCGAATCTCGGCGAGGGAAGAACCAAAAATTTGCGAAAGCAAATTTACAGATCTAAAATTGTTGGGTTGATGTTTAGATGAGTTGTTTATAAATTATGTACACAGCCATGTATCACCATTATTGCTAGTGATCCGATGGATAAATCTTTTGTAGAGTTGTCACTGACTCAGACGTACTTATAAATATAATTATTTTCTGTGACTGTATCTTGCATTAATTTGTAGGATCCTTTACTATAGATAATTGAGCTGATCTGTAACAATAGAATCTCCATGCCTTATATATCATGTACTGTAGTACGACGCTAGATTAAAACTGACGAGAAAAGGTAACACACGGCCACCGAAAGCTTTATTTTTGTGAAGCCCAGGTGGTCGTGTGGTCTAGCTGGACGGCTACAGTGCAGAAGATTAGATGTCACGATATCTCAGTAGCACGGGTTCGAATCCCGGCGAGGGAAGAACCAAAAATTTTCGAAAACAAATTTACAGATCTAACATTGTTGGGTTGATGTTTAGACGAGTTGTAAAATGACTGAATAAATAGTCAACGATCAATCTTACAAGGTGATGGATCAAGTAATATGATTCTGTACACTACAAAATATAATATATAACAAGTCAAAAAGGGTACAACATCACCATTAAATAACTATAAAATGAACAAATATTAGATATTTCGGATAACTGATATCCTTCTTCAATAATAGCACGATGTCAAATGAATCATGTCAAAAGTTACATTGCAAAATATAGTGTACATTTTGCAATGTAACTTGCAAAACCCAGAATGTTGTATACCTTCTTCAGTGTCGATGTGGCATGCAGTATGTTGGCGAGACAGTTGCAATGTAACTTTCAAAACCCAGAATGTTGTATACCTCCTTCAGTGTCGATGTGGCATGCAGTATGTTGGCGAGACAGAGCAACCATTCAACAAACGCATGAATTGTCATCGAAGTCACTACACTTGCAAGCCCGACCTACCCGTAAGTCGTCATTTAAGATCACCTGGGTACACACAAGCTGATCTCAAAAACCTTGCCATCACAATCATAGACCACAGCGAGGGTTGGTCGAAGGTCGACAGAGTCGCTCGGGAAAGATTTTGGGTAAGAAAGTTACGGACAGTTTCCCCAGAGGGCATAAATGAAAAAAACATAGAATGAGTCCCTCATTTTCTTGTCATCACTTATTTCCAGTAACTCCGGCTTTACAGTTCGGAATTCTTTTTAAAATACCAGTTTAAATTACAGGGCTTCATTCATTCTGGATGAATGTATAAGTACGTAGCCACGTTCAATTATTTTACTTCATGAGATCAAACTTATTTTTCTTATCATTATTAGACTGCTATTCGTTTGGGAGGCTTAAGTATGTAGTTTCTTTTGCAATTGCCCTACCGTTGTCAAATTTGAAATATTATACAAACTTGGATCGGTTAGGACATTTTGATTTGTTTGTTTGAGAACTCCCCTCAATGCAGTTATAACATCTAAAATGTCACAACCATTGGAAATTTAGAGTTGTGCCAGTTCACATCGAAAATAACTATTTTCATTTGGCATATCTTTGTAATCTTTGCGCCGTGTTTGGAAATTTTAAAATTGTATCAGCGTCTGTGGTGTTCGCTTAAATTGTATAAATTTCGAGATTTAGAAAAAGTTTCTCAGTTTGAATATTTTGACATGATTCATTTGACATCGTGCTATTACTAGTATTGAAGAAGGATATCAGTTATCCAGAATATTTTATAGTTATTTAATGGTGATGTTGTACCCTTTTTGACTTAATATATATATTGATGGAATATATATATAGTTCATCTTGTGCATGTTTGTGTGACATTTTTCTTTTCTTTCAGATGATTTATGTAGACTTTTTAGAATGTTGATTTGTTCAGTATAATAAAACACTTAATGACTGGTTATGAAGGTAATAGCAAGTTTGTTGTCCCTTTGATTCTAACTATTGCCCTCGGCTTCTCTGCGTGCAATAGTTGGTATCTCAGGGATAACAAACTTGCTTTTACCAGCATAACCAGTCAATATGTGTATAGTATTAACTTCTATATGACACTGTTATTTTAGTTATATTTTTGACATTGCAATATATACTGGAAGTTTGGCTAGCTATGACACCAGGTTCAATTCACCATTTACCCCTCATTTTAAAGCATGTTGGAAAAATGTCTTGTTGAAAATAGTGACATTGGTATTTTATTAGAATGATTGTCGTTTAAAAGCATTTAAAGTTATTTCATGTTTGACACGATGCAATTTTGTTTTTGACTTTTACAAAGAAATGCATTGAACATATGGAAATATCAATTGTGATCAGATACCTATTTTTAAATCCAAGATCGCGAAAAACACACAATCTACTTAAGTTGGCAGGAACCAGGCTTAGTGTACCAAAAATGTGCTACACGCAGATATTGTGTAATAGTTAAGAGATATTATGTATAAATGCATCATGGGACTGAAAAAACAGCGCTTCACATTTTTTCCTTATTTGCAAAGGATTTTAAATCTATATCCTGAACAGACACCAAAATTTACCTTTTGTTTTTGTTGCTTACATCTATTCACATCAGCACGCACACATCTTATATGTCTCGTATGCGCGTTTTAATTCACATCCCGCATAATTACCGATGTCACACTTGACAGGGCGCTAAAAAGTAAAATCACAAAAATACTTAACTCCGAGGAAAATTCAAAACAAAGTCCTTATTCAAATGGCAAATTCAAAAGCTTTAACACATCAAGCTAATGGACAACAAATATCCTATTCCTAACTTGGTACAGAACTTTTTTAAGGTAGAAAATGGTTAATTAAATCTGTTTTATAGCTAGCTAAGCCTCTCACTTGTATGACAGTCGTATAAAATTCCATTATATAACAACGATATGTGAACAAAACAAACAGACATAATAGGTGAAAATGTAAAAAAAAGTTACATTAGTCAACGGTGTGTTCTTAACTCAATCTCTATAAAAACAAACAGATATATAAACAAATATTTACAATGACATAATAACACAATAATGGAATGTATAAATACATAGCCACGCAAGAAATGAACACAAAAAGGCATACAGAAAAGCCTATTAACAATCAAAGACAAGAATACACAAAAGATCATAAAACAATAACACAATGACCGGATGTATAAGTGTAAAGTCACGTCAAACGGGTACCACCAAGCGAACAAACTAAACACCGAAAGTAATATTCATAAAGACAAAAAAAAAGAATACATTAACACTTTGCCAAGATGTTAAACAAAGCGAGAAAATATACTTCAAGACCATCGTGTAATATTTGTTAAATTCATATGGAATATTTATCAACAATGATAACTTCAAAGGAATATTTTTTTAGAAAAAAGGATTTCTTTGAAATAGTACCCCTCGTTCAGGTACTGGTGATGTTTAATAAAGTCTGAGAAGTTGTTGCATGCTCTTGAATATCAAATAAGTTGGATTTATACCCCATATGCAGGTGAACTTGGTATATTGCTACCTAAGTTGGGGGAATTGATTTGTCATAGATTCTTGTACTGAGATGACCGTGTATGTCAAATTCGGGGTGAACGTCTAAAAATCAGACGGAGGTAGCCGTGTCTGTTGTTTCTTCAATTTCTAGTTCCGAGGGATATATAAATGGATCCCGGGAATTAGAAAAGTTTGGATTGTTAATTGAAAGAACATCATCAATATATCTATATGTCAAATTAAATTACCAGGCTTCTTTGGTCTCCTTGTTTTAACAAGTGTCTAAAAGAACTTCAATTCATATGAAAACAAGAAGATGTCGGTAAGTAGAGGCGCACAGTTCTTTCCCATAGGAACGCCGATAATTTGTTGAAAGGTGTACCTCAAAATTCAACAAATAACTCCAGCATACTGCAGTGGCGGATCCAAAGGGGGTGTAGAGGGCGTACGCCTCCCTTTGCTTGGACTAAGACTTCGTGAAATTTGCCATTTCCCGTTTATTTTGTTTTTATGCGACATTTATTAACTTATAACGATAATGTTTGCTCGTATTTACTGTAATATATTATTAGTTATGTCAAGGTCATGTGATTCGCTACGGCGGTATTAATCAGTGCGTCGAAAAAAAACACGTCATTCAGTCATTTTGAAATTCAGATTACAGTAACACTTGCTTATGATGAAGGTGACAAGCATGACACCTTCAAAGCAACAAAGGATTGAGCAATAACGTACTGAATTCTGTTTCATAATTCCACCAAACCGAAAGTTATACTCTATTTTTACACTCTCGTTAAAGTTCCATAGCAATATTATGTATCTACGAAAACATGTTTAATCCCAAAGGCCCCAGCCTATAAATAACATAGTTGAAAAATGATCCCTTGTCAGTAAGCTCTAGATAGATTTTATGTCTTTTAAAGGTATGGACTATTTGATTTGAGGGGGCAATGATCTGAGAAGTTTGAGAGAAAAAAATCTTACCCTGATTTTTGTCTTAATCAAAAATTCTGGTCGTATATATCTGGATTAAAAACAATAATTTTGTCCACTTATTTGCTATTAGAAACAAAAATTTCAAAAACATAATTATTTAGCATAAAATGAACATGATGAATAATAAACGGGTGTTATTTTTTGTTCCCACGGTTTGCATGTAAATCCCATATCTGACCGGAATATTTGTTTCGCCGAACTGATATATTGAATACTTTTTTCAAGGCCCGACTGCAACCTGCCTGCTTGGTGTGGCCATTATGTCTCCATTTGTCGACCGTCATTCATAAATTCGTTGTCCTTTAAGACTCATTCATAGACTTTGGTTAATTTGGAACCCTCACTTCCCTTGTTGGCTGAAACATTTCAACCAAACATTTGGACAAAAATTGTTTGTTTGTTTCTTATCTCGTGTCGGTCTATTGTAAATTTCATCGATAGCCCGGCGTCTATCTTGTTTACAACAAATAAATTGTGAGGTTTTACTAAATAAACAAACGAGAAATTTCCATGTCCATGTTTTACTGCCAACTCCCACATTAATTATATTAGTACATAGCTTTTGATCTATCCAATCATTTTATAATGGGAGAATACGGCATCAAAAATGTCCGACCCTTACACTTTACAGCAACTATAAAATATGCATGCCCAACTTCAGGAACCGTGTAAAAAGTTCATTGTACACTTATTTTATGTTTTTTAGCCTAAAAAGGTAAAACAAATATTTCACCTCGCTCGGCGAAATTCTATTTACTTCGCCCACCCTTTCCAAAATACTGGATTCGCCAAAAGCTTAAGCTCTGACACAAAATAGTGCTTTTGGTGTCAATTTTACTTAAACTAACCAACAAATATACCGAAATGAAACTTTTGGTGAAAGGGAAATATATTTAGACCATTTTGAGTCAAAATTCACTTGTCTATGAGTTTGCGCTAAAAATTCAGGATTAATGCGCTACATAGTACACTAATTTAAGATTTCCAGAAAACCGGGAGTTATTTTGGTAGTACCTGATTTTCAAGATCAGAAATTTCATATAAGACTTTAAACATTGGTTGAAAATTGGCATGTAGAAAGGTGATACATGTACAATTCAGGATATACCTGGTTACCTTGAAGTTAAACTTAAGGTAAAATATTTAGATAACTGTGAAAATTGCAAGATTTGGTTGAACAGATAGGGATTTTTAATTAGTGGTCTGACACCTTTATTTTCGTTTTCCTCCCAAAATAATCCAAACTGAATAATCATAAGAAAAGATGACAAATGCGACTATACCTATATAGAACACAGAGGCATGATGATTAATTTATTGTAGAATGAAGAGAAGCGACACATAAAATGAGGTCATCTCGTTTATTAGTATAGATACTCTAACTTTTCTTTTACAGTACTTTGTATATCCCCATCCCAGTTTCACTTGAATTATTGTCAGCTTATTCGAATATGTGCATGTTTTCTGGCACGTTTGAAATAAATGCAATTCATCTAACGCTAGAATGTATATTTACACAATCATGTAATTATAAACATTTAGCATGTTTTAAAAACTGGAAGAAATGTTTATAAGTGCAACACACGGTATTTTTGGACAAGAAATCAATTTTTCTTACACTTTTAAAATTAAAATGGAGTAAAACAAGAAATCAATCTGGTTGACGAAACAATGACAATCTGTTACACAGAATAATAGTGGTGCATTTCTTTCCGTACATGTAGGTCTCAATAAATACTGATTTACAGACATCTGGGAAAGAATTTAGTCTTAGATGCTTGATTTGTTTATTAGTTGTTATTTGAACTGCGTGCAGTGGCGGATCCAGAGGGGGGCGTAGAGGGCGTACGCCCCCTTCTTTTGCTTGGACTTTTTTTTTCTTTTTTTTTTTTGTAAAAAGATTAAAAAGTCTAGACTTCGTGATCTTTGCCATTTCCCGTGTATTTAATTTTTAGGAGACAATTCTTTACACATAAAGATTTTTTTTTTCGCCAGTATTTACTGATTATGTCAAAAGTAAAGTTACAAAATACTGAACTCCGAGGAAAATTCAAAACGGAAAGTCCCTAATCAAATGGTAAATTCAAATGATAAAACACATCAAGCGAATGGACAACAACTGTCATATTTCTGACTTGGTACAGGCATTTTCAAATGTAGAAAATGATGGATTGAACCTGATTTTATAGCGCTAAACCTCTCACTTATATGACAGTCGCATCACAGTAGATAGATTCGGTATGGTTAAGTTGACCAGTTCGTCGAAAAAACGTCAATCGGTCATTTTGAAATTCAAATTACGGGAACACATTTGCAATTCTGAGCATGAAAAATCATGACACCTTCGAAGCGACAAAGGAGTGAGCAGGAACGTATTGACTTCTATTTCACAATTCAACCAAAAAGAAAATTATACTATATTATACTCTCATGAAAAAAAGTTCCACATTAATATTATTTACCAACAAAATTATGTTTAACCCCAAACTACCGCGCCTATCTTAAAATAAGCTAGCTGAATAATTACCCCCAGTCAGTATAAGCTCTGGATAGTTTTAAAGTGCAAGGTACGAACCATTTGTTTGAGGGGGCAGTCTGAGATATTTGAGAGAACAAATCTTACTCTACTTTTTGCCTTAAACAAAAATTCTGGCCGTATTTGGATTGAAAACAATAATCTTGTCCACTTTTTGGCTAATAGAAACGAAAATTCCCAACAGAAAAATATAGCATTAAAATGAACATAATGAATAAAAACGGGCGTATCTTTTGGGGGACGGGGGTTTTTATGAACTGATATATTGACTACTTTTATCAAGATCAGACTGCAACCTGCCTGCTGGGTTTGGTCTTTATGTCTCCATTTGTCGACCGTCATTCATAAATTCGTTGTCATTTCAGACTCATTCGTTTGGTTAATTTTCAATTTTGCTGGGTAAAACATATCAACCAAACATTTGTATAAAAATTGCTTGTTTGTCTTTTTTAACTGGTGTCGCTCGTATTGTAAAATTAATCGAATAGCGCGGTGTGTATCTTGTTTACAACAAGAAATCTGTGAGTTTATGCTAACTTAACATACAACAAGAAATCTGTGAGTTTATGCTAAATTAACATACAACAAGAAATCTGTGAGTTTATGCTAACTTAACATACAACAAGCGAGAATTTTCAATGTCTATTTTTTACTGACAAGTCCCACATCAAATATATCAGTTCATAGCTTTTGACCAATACTATCATTTTATGATAGACAATTTATGGTGAGAATACAACATCAAAAATTTCCAACCCTTACACTTAACAGCAACTATAAAATATGCATGCTCCACATCACGAACCGTTTACAAAGTGCATTTTACACTTATTTTATGTTTTTTAGCAAAAAAAGGGCCCAAAAATTGAATAAACTTCGCCCCCCCCCCCTTTTGCAAAATCCTGGATCCGCCCCTGTACTGATCACTTGTTCCTCTGTGTAACATGTTTTACTTTTTTTTCACTATCAACAAAATATGCCGTATCCCAAAGTAAAATATGTTTAGCGTATGCTACCATTTATATGTTGAAAAGCATTGTGGATTATTTCTTTTAGACGATTTTTCAATTTCACATAGGGAATGGTGGTAAATAGGCTTGAAAAAGTTTTGATAGAACTAATTTCAGAAAAAAATAGAGATTTAAAATCATCCAGAAGTTCTTTAAGAGTTGTTTAGAATCCACCTATGGTTAATACCACTACGCGAGTAAACAGTTTCACAGTATTTCTGAAGACCCTCTTCCAAAATTGACAGAATTTTTGTCAATCTAAACGACGTGTCTTTAGCCGAACAGGCAAATGAGCCACCATGTAACGTTTTATGTACTGAATTTTGTGGAGTAAAGGTATCCAATACAAACAAGGTAAGTCCTCTAATTTGTTGTTTAATGTAATGTTCATTGAAGCCATGGAAGGATTATGATTCGAAAAAATTTCATCCTTGTTAAAAGATGTTTATGTTTAGTGATTTTCCGATTGTTCATCTATTACGAATTCTTTTAAAAGACACTCGTAGTGGGATGATTGACATAACAGACAATGTTATTTGAAGCTGTGTCCGCAGGAACAACAACATACTGATCGTGAACAGATGATGGACATTTCAAAGCCTCTTTGTCTCTGAAACGATTATGGTAACCAGTTTTGCATATAAAGAGACTTATAAGCCCATATTGAACTCGTTTGCGTTTTTTAGTTCACTTCCCGCATAATTACCAATACCATGCATGAAAGGGTGCTAACCGATTGATTCTAACATTTGACATATAGATACTGATATCTGCTGTGTGGAAGTACCTTTGTTGTTTTAAATTAATTAGATATAAGAAGATTTGGAATGAGTGTCAATGTGACAACTGTCTCTATCCAAGTCACAGTTAATTATAAATATAATCCTGGTACCTTTGATAACTATAAGTAAGAGTAACCCATTATAGGTAAAGTACGGCCTTCAAAGCGAAACCTTGGTTCACACCGAACAGCAAGATATAAAGGGCCACAATATGACTAGTGGAAATGTATTAAAACGGTCTAATCTAAATTTAAAAAAAAAAAACGAGAAACACTTATGAACCACATATTAAAACGACAACCCCTGAACAGCAGTTTCCTGACTTAAGACAAGTGCAAACAAATGCAGCGGGTTGGAACGTTTCAACAGGTGCCAACCCGTCACCCTAACCGGAAATAATAGCGTAATAGCTTTATTGCGTGGTATTCCGACTATTGTAAATAAATATCTATAAACTTTTTACATTACTTTAAACTTTAAAGGTATGATATCAAAATAGTATTTGCTCTTGACGCATACCTTTTATTTATAGTGTGTGTGCTAGTGTGGTTGATAGTCGTTATTGGAATCAGATTCACTATTGAAAGGACTTGTTTGTAGTTACTTTGGTTATATCTTTGTTCTCAATGAACGAAATACATCGGTATATAAATAAATACGATCAGGACAAGACATCAAGGCTATGTATATAGAAAATTTTAATGATTTTATATAAAAAAGGCAGCAAATCCCAATGCAAAGAGTTAATAAAATCATATGCCATGGGTAAATGTTTCAGTTGCTGTTCATGACGTTCATGTTCATCCGATCTTGAGCTTTGTTCTTACGGCTATTACCAGAAAAGTATATTTATTTCGAAAATTATAAGGGACCCCTCATGAATATCAAAAGGCCTTTCATCATCTGTAGGCTTAACCCGTTCTAATTTACATAATGTTTGCTATATCTTATGTTGAATCACGGTTATTGGTTAGGACAAACCAGAACACATTTGGTCATTACTGTACTTATCGATTTAATCAATAAAACACATGTCAGAATGAGGACGTTAAATCACACACCTCGTGTAGAGTGCCACGCTCTATGCACATTAAGAACCCTTGAGACAACTCTATAAGAGGGTCTGTATGTCCATAACTGTCCTTTTGTAAGGATAAATTCCCAACCCTATTCAACATACCCGCATTTTTCAATGACACTACGAATTTCTCCTACCTTCATCTAGTATGTTACCTTTTACTGGACCTACCTATAATTGTATTGATTATTAATTTGTTCTTGTCCTGAACATGCATGACATATTTGCCACTGTACATTAAGCAACCAACAATCAATTAAATCAAGTTTAAGGGAAGCGTACGTTCGGCTGCGGATAACCATTCTCCAAATGAATAGCAAATGGTCCCCTACATACACAGCCAGATACAGTTTGAATGGGAAGATTAAATCAGATGCTCTGTGTTTGTTGATTACCATGCTATATGTACGCAAAAAAATCCTATCAAACTCTTTGAGGAGTTTGAAGGTGGTCTTTTGCAATGCATATGACACATCTGCTTGCACTATTTCATGAACCATGAAATCGTGGATGACTCTTAAATTTAAACTTGAGTTGTTTGATAGTGGTGACAATGACTGTCATAATCCAGTTTTTATACTTTTCATTAGCATGGCTGTCTTCTTCCGGATAAGGCCAACAACCGGTTAATGACTAGACATAAGCAATATACTGCAACCGAACATTGTCAAAACATTGCATTATTTGTACAATAACTATGCAATAGTTCGTAATTAGTTCGAGCATTCCATATTATACTTATACTGTAAGTTTCATAACATTTGTTTAAGACAAACTTAAGTTGGGGAACAGAAAACAGCAAATTCAGCATTTTTTTAATTATAACGGAATATATATTTAAAGAACAGTGAAAGTGATGTCACACAAATTATAACTTGAACTGTGTTTGGGGATTATAAGCATTGTGTATAGTTTTCAAAACGTTTGGTTGAAGCAATCTAAGGTTAGAGAAATGAAAACAAAATCGGATGTACAGAAAACTACAGATTGAAATAGATAGACAAGAGTAACACTTAATGTCCCCTTCCACTAACGACCAGGACATAAAGAGTCAACAACATTTGGTTTTAACCTTTATATTTTAACATACCAGCATAGTATAATAACAATCAATATGTATATACAATAATTGTTTAAAATCACAAAAAATGAAATATTGGTCCACATATAAATATGAGAAACAAAATCATAAAATAACTGCCATGGTTACAATTTTGCAACATTAACATGATAAAAAAAAAGTTTTGAAAATTTTGCGTATTTTGTAAGTGCTTTTTTTGACATGATAATGCTTAACATCAAAACCTCAACATAATTCAAATTCCTAAAAAGAGAAATTAATTATTATATACATGAAAGTGATTATTAAAATATTTTAAAATATCAATGTTTAATTTCATAATAAAACAATTTATAACTGTTTAACAATAGTACAAAACAGTTTATATTTAATTTCATTTCTGTATCTATGTATTCTAATTTTAGTATGATGTTTGTAAATTTGAATGCCATGTTAGCTACCAAATGCCATTAATTTATAAAAAAAATAATTTGCATTTCTTCTTTAATTTGAATAAGTCTTTTAAGTTTTTCTTAATAAAAAAGAACATTTTGATTTGAAACAATATACTAAGAATGGTAACTCTTTTTCGTTTTCTATATTCATAGTTCGGTCAGCTCTGCTTCTAGCTATAGGAAACAATTAATTCATTATAATGTATGATTTCATTATAAAAAATTGGGAATGTAGTATCAGGTAATTTTGTATAATCATTTGTATAAAAAATTGATAATATAAAAAAAAAATAAACAAACTTATAGTAAAATCTTCATACATTTTGTAAGTTACAATCATGGTAGATGTTGGGAAATTAGACAGGTGCTTAATGCACATTTAAAACACTGATTTCATCAAAAAAAATATTGTTTCAGCTGGAATTAAAATCTATGTGTTACTTATTCCCTGAATACATTATAAGTAATGACTACATGTTCAAAATGAATTGGAATAGTTATAGTAAATCTTTTTTCCAAATTGTAACATATATTGTTTGACAATAAAAAAATGTTTATTATGTACAACTTGTTATAATGAATATTCATCCTTGTAGTTTGTTTCCGTGAATATTTTCCAGTTGTATAAGTATATCATCTAGCATATGCTTATTCAAGAATCAAACTGTCAAAAGAATTGCATGCCTTGTAAACTGAAGAATATTTTTCCTTGCTGCATAGTCTTAATTTTCTTAAATAAAATAAAATCTTGGTCTAATAAAAAGAAATAAACATGATAAACAGATGGTTATACTGAAGTATGATGGACATGCAGGGGCGGACCCAGCCATTTAAAAAAGGGGGGGTGTCCCAACCCAGGAAAAAGGGGGTTCCAACTATATGTCTCCATTCAAATGCATTGATCGGCCAAATAAAGGGGGGTTCCAACCCCCAGAACTCCCCCCCCTGGATCCGCCAATGATACGAGGCATTTCACATCAGCAAAAGGACCATCACACTTCGGCAAGGACCATAAAGCATTAGTATGATCATAGAACTTTAGTGTCCCCATCGCCACTTTTAGTTCTACTATTTACAGACAAATAACTTAGCAACAAAAACTACTATAGATATATTTCTATTAAAAGCCTCTTAAATCTAATTGATGGCATTGTTAAATGCTCAGTGCACATTAATGCCTATCCAAATCATTTTTTTTTTTTATATATTTGCAATTTACTTCAGATTTCTTTAATCTATAAAATTATTTACTAAGTAGATAAAAATCTTTAAAATAGTAATTATGAATTAAAACTTTAATAAGATACTTATATAAAGGAAGATAAAAAAAATCAATCAACATATCAAACCCATACAAATAGTATCTTTTATAAAATAAAGTTAACAGGTTAAAATAAAAATAGGACTGGTCAAGTAAAAGCTTTGCTTCCCTTGTAAAAACTGTGTTGCATATTTACTTATATTTCAAAACATCATTTGATAGGTGTTTTAAACAAATTTTGTTTGACAAATTTAATAAGGCATAGTTTCGCAACCATTTTTTTAAGCATCAGTAATATGCAATCCTTTCAGGCATTTATTTTTATATCTTGTAGATCCTGTCACATGACTTTTAAAAATTGAAAATATATTTGATTATGAAATGTCTTAATTAATATAATTAACATATAAGTCCATCCAAATATATTATATAAATAACACTTCACAAGGGTTAACTATAAAATTCAGATACAATCAATTATTTCTTGCCGATTTCTCCAACTGTTTAACCAAATCTTGAAGAACTAAAAATCAGGCCAAAGTACACACCCATGATTATGACTAAGATAACCACAGAGACAACCCCTGCAGCAATACCAATGTTGGATAACTGTTTTGCTGATCTGGAGTTTTCTTTGGCACCAGCAAGATCACCCCTAGCATATGCTGACTTACTCTGAAAAAGATTGGACATATATATTATCTAAAGAGTTTATATGCAATATTTCATGAACTGGCAGTGAAATCTGGTACTAAAGAAGAAGCATTCATGGCATTGATTGCTAAATTAATTGAATGGAAGTTTCTCAATTGTCCAGTGGCAAATATTTCATGCACATAAATATGACTTGAACTGCAGTACCCTTTTGGTGCTACATGTAATCTCATAACAATACCTTCAAATCTCATTCAAAAGCATATTTATAATTGTAAAAGTTCCATTTATCCAAACACCTCTCTCTCAAAATATTAAAAAAAACTAGCCCTTTTTATTAACAACTGTTTGTTTTTCAGTAGTAATTTGAACCTCAGATATAATTTTAAACTAGATCATGAACTAGTTTAACCCCACCAAAGTCTGTATGTGCCTGTCCAAAGTAAGGAGCTCAGTATTTGTTGTTGGTTCTTGACTTGTATTTGTTTTTTTTTTCAAATAGTTCTGTTATAAATTAGGCTTCAAGTTTCTCAAATTAATTGTTTCATTTTTTCCATTTTTTTTATCATGTTTATAGCCAACTTATCTTGCTTTCATCCACTTCATTTGAACTTTGGTGAATAGTTGTTTTATAGCCAATCATCAACATCTTCTTACTTTTATAATGCTAGGGATGATTGTGTCTAAATTAAGCATCAATTCAAACCCTGTAGTTTCTGCAGAGAAGATTTATCTCAGGTTTCTAACCACCAAAGAAAAATAGACAATACCGTTAAAAGGTTTTTATAGTCTGTGGTTTTATTCTCCAAAATTGAAACTGCCAGAGGGGGTGCACACTATAGAGTACAATAAGAAATAAAAGAAAAAAAATCAATTTCCCAAGATGGTTTGTTTACGTTCCACCATGTTTGTTATTGATATTGTGAAGGGCACTCTTATCATTTTTCAAAATAATGATATTACCTAATCCATATCAATCAGAAAATAGAAAGATTTGAAGTGATGAGATGAGCCCATACTGACCTTTGGGCCAAGGTGAGATTTGTGACATGTGGTCTAAAAACGCAATTCAACAACCTTAAGACTTTCTATTCAAACTGATTTCTACTGTACCTACCTCACTGGCTTTCATGATAGCAAAAATACCAATAGGCCAGAAACAACACACTGTCACCATTATGGCTCTTGTCATGTAATCTGGGGGTGGAGGTTCTGCCATAGTAACCATTCCTGGTGCCACCTAAAAAATTCAAAATAACAAATCCTCTTATTTTTCTATATATGTTACTGTTTGCAAGTATTTGTAAATATTTCATCTTAACCAAACTTTTGTGATGAATATACCATATCATTATTGCATATTAATATAATATTTCCCACAGAAAGTAACCGAAAGTTAGCGTGCAATAAATTCCCATATTGCACTGGTGCAATAAACCTTCAAAATTCATCAACGACAAAATCTTAGTTTAAACCAATTTTTACTTTCAAATATTATATTGCTATACAATAGAAGAGTTATTGCATGAATATTGTCCCTCGTAGAACATATATTGCACTCGCAAGCTTGTGCAATATAAAATTCTACTCGGGACAATATTCCCCAATATTCATGCAATAACCCTATAATATATACATACTGTGGATTCCTTTTATTTTCGTGGGCATCAATTTTTATGGATTAAGGAAATCTTCCATGTTCCTGGATATTAATTTTCTTGGTTTTTCCTAAATATGCATACAAGTCTGTAGAAAATTTGTTATTCTTTAAACATTTAAATTTGTGGTTTGGTCTGTACCCACAAAAGCCGCGAAAATTGGTACATGTATTCCAAGAATATAAATGAATTCACAGTACTACTTTTTAACTTCAATATTATATGTTGATGGCTACTTACACAAGGTACATGCTAGGAAAATTTTAAAGTCTGAACATTAGATGGGGAGTTTTCTCATTGACACTCATACCATGTTTTCATATAAATGTATCTTAATCTATATATACAACTCGTCTAAACATCAACCCAACATGGTGATCCGATGGATAAATCTGTTGTAGAGTTGTCACTGACTCAGATGTACTTATATATATATATATATATATATATTGTATTTATAATTGATATATTCTAAAAACATTTATTTTAAAGTTTTTTTTGTGTATAATAGATAAAAAAATATTTTTTTCTAATAATATACTGTAAATTCAGAAATTATTGTGAGCATTTATTGTGATGATTTTTTCATGTTAGACTGAAATACGATTTTAATTTTTGCGATATTGAGAAAAATTCTGTTGATTTCATAGAAAAAAATTGCAAAATGTGAGTTTAAATTATTGTGATTATATCCCTGTTGCATTTTTTGCAATAATAAAAACATCACAATAATTTCTGAATTTACTGTACTTGAGATCGTGCACCCCACTTAAAGCATTTATGTCTTGGCTACTGGTTCAGTGATATGACGTTACCGGTATTCATTGTACATGTAGTCTGTTTAATATTTATATTATGCTTTCTACATGTATTTAAAACATTTCATCTTAATATTAATACCCAATAATATAACATGTCCTTGACCACATCTTTTAGCCATTTTTATATGCATACTAAAGGGTCAAAGAAGGAAAACACTGAATTTGAAGGGCCATGCAAATTTACTTTTTTCAATTTGATATATCGATCTCATAGTTACACAGTACTATGCAATAATCCTAATACCTAATACGAGAATTTATCAGGTCAATAAAATTCAAATTGGGTGAGGTGAATGTGAAATCTAAAATATAGAATAAAATAGAAATAAATAAAAGAGAAAAAAAAGAAATTAGAAAAAAAGCACCAACATGTACACCTTCCTTTAAGAAATCATGAGATGACAATAAACAATTACAAATAAAAAGATATTTTGTAGGTCTGAAATAAATAAGTGTACTCCAATTTGACTTTTGGTTTTGGTTAACAATGTATTTATAATTGCAAAGAACACTTGAAGCAATTTGGGGTATGATATTAAACTTGATCTTTATTTGCTTACTTTATTTGATTGTATTCAATTTATCTTAAGCCTGAGCAAATTGTTCTGTAAATGAAAAACACATCTGGCACAAAAAACCCTCAATCCTGGTATATATAATAAGTTTATTTACCACAACTTATTGTGTTTGATAGTCTGTCCCTGGTGCAGGAGGAAAGCCTTGTACTTACCACATTGTATTGTACTTGATAGCCTGTCCCTGGTGCAGGAAGAAAGCCTGGTACTTACCACATTGCATTGTGCTTGTTAGCCTGTCCCTGGTGCAGGAGGAAAGCCTGGTACTTACCACATTGTATTGTGCTTGATAGCCTGTCCCTGGTGCAGGAGGAAAGCCTGGTACTTACCACATTGTATTGTGTTTGATAGCCTGTCCCTGGTGCAGGAGGAAAGCCTGGTACTTACCACATTGTATTGTGCTTGATAGCCTGTCCCTGGTACAGGAGGAAAGCCTGGTACTTACCACATTGTATTGTACTTGATAGCCTGTCCCTGGTGCAGGAGGAAAGCCTGGTACTTAGGCAGCAACCATTTGATTTTCTGGGGGGGGCTATGGTTTTTTTTTCTGGACAAATTTTTTTTTTCGCCTGCGGCGAAAAACAATCTATTTTTTTCGCGACAAGTCGAAAACAATTTTTTTCTTTCAATTTTAGCATTACATATAGTGGCAGCTGAGGGTGAAACAAACAATTTTTTTTTCTCAGAATCAAAAACAAATTATTTTTTTCTACAAAAACTGGAAACAAACTTTTTTTTCCAAAAAAAACCATAGCCCCCCCCCCCAGAAAATCAAATGGTTGCTGCCTTACCACATTGTATTGTACTTGATAGCCTGTCCCTGGTGTAGGAGGAAAGCCTGGAACTTACCACATTGTATTGAGCTTGATAGCCTGTCCCTGGTGCAGGAGGAAAGCCTGGTACTTACCACATATTATTGTGCTTGATAGTCTGTCCCTGGTGCAGGAAGAAAGCCTGGTACTTACCACATTGTATTGTGCTTGATAGCCTGTCCCTGGTACAGGAGGAAAGCCTGGTACTTGCCACATTGTATTGTGCTTGATAGCCTGTCCCTGGTGCAGGAGGAAAGCCTGGTACTTACCATATTGTATTGTGCTTGATAGCCTGTCCCTGGTGCAGGAGGAAAGCCTGGTACTTACCACATTGTATTGTGCTTGATAGTCTGTCCCTGGTGCTGGAGGAAAGCCTGGTACTTACCACATTGTATTGTGCTTGGTAGTCTGTCCCTGGTGCAGGAAGAAAGCCTGGTACTTACCACATTGTATTGTGTTTGATAGCCTGTCCCTGGTGCAGGAGGAAAGCCTGGTACTTACCATATTGTATTGTGCTTGATAGCCTGTCCCTGGTGCAGGAGGAAAGCCTGGTACTTACCACATTGTATTGTACTTGATAGCCTGTCCCTGGTGTAGGAGGAAAGCCTGGAACTTACCACATTGTATTGAGCTTGATAGCCTGTCCCTGGTGCAGGAGGAAAGCCTGGTACTTACCACATATTATTGTGCTTGATAGTCTGTCCCTGGTGCAGGAAGAAAGCCTGGTACTTACCACATTGTATTGTGCTTGATAGCCTGTCCCTGGTACAGGAGGAAAGCCTGGTACTTGCCACATTGTATTGTGCTTGATAGCCTGTCCCTGGTGCAGGAGGAAAGCCTGGTACTTACCATATTGTATTGTGCTTGATAGCCTGTCCCTGGTGCAGGAGGAAAGCCTGGTACTTACCACATTGTATTGTGCTTGATAGTCTGTCCCTGGTGCAGGAGGAAAGCCTGGTACTTACCACATTGTATTGTGCTTGGTAGTCTGTCCCTGGTGCAGGAAGAAAGCCTGGTACTTACCACATTGTATTGTGTTTGATAGCCTGTCCCTGGTGCAGGAGGAAAGCCTGGTACTTACCACATTGTATTGTGTTTGATAGTCTGTCCCTGGTGCAGGAAGAAAGCCTGGTAGTTACCACATTGTATTGTGTTTGATAGCCTGTCCCTGGTGCAGGAGGAAAGCCTGGTACTTACCACATTGTATTCCACATTGTATTGTGCTTGATAGCCTGTCCCTGGTGCAGGAGGAAAGCCTGGTACTTACCACATTGTATTGTGTTTGATAGTCAGTCCCTGGTGCAGGAGGAAAGCCTGGTTCAATGTACTTACCACATTGTATTGTGTCTGATAGCCTGTCCCTGGTGCAGGAGGAAAGCCTGGGTGATCCTGTGGTTTTTGTGGTGCATAACTCTGTCCATGCCAACTGTACTGAGGGGTGGACTGATTATAGGTGGGAGGGGCTTCTTGAGGGGGGTATTCCTGGTCAGGATAACCTGCAAGTAAATTAATCACATGATTATAGGTCGAAGGGGCTTCTTGAGGGGGTATTCTGGGTCAAGATAACCTGCTAATAAATTAATCACATGATTTTAGGCAGTAGAGGCTTCTTAAGGGGGAAATCCTGGTCAGGATAAAGTGAAAGTAAAAATAAACACATGATTATAAATACAAAGTATCATGTAGGCTGGAGGAGCCTTTTCTGGAGGTATTCCTGGTCATGATAACCAACAAATAAAAAAAAATCCCATAATTAAATCCTAGTACTGCTCCTTCATATTTTTGCAGGGATTTTCCTGGGCAGTATAACCTGCAAATAAAAATAATGGATAGTACAATGTAAATGTTGTAGGGCAGAGGGGATTCTAGAGGGATATTCCTGGTCAGGATTCTTTTTTTCGGGATGTCGGGATTTAAATTTATTTAAATTTGAGACCTCAGGATTTCGTGTTTTAAGCCCGGGATTTTGGGATCAGGACCCCTCCTTCCCCTCTAACTTACAAATAAAAATAATCACCAGTAGTCAAGACTTAGCATGCTTTAAGCATGTTAAGTATGCTTTAAGCATGTTAAGTCTGATGCACAATCTGAAGTAGATTCATTTCTTTTTGGGGGGATTTTTTTATTATTTCAATTGTGGCCATTGTCATTGGGCCAGGGAAAAGAATACTAAGCTTAAACAAGTTAAACAGTGTTAAATATTTATTTCTGCAAAATCATTGAAACAAAACAGGAATTAATCATGCTAATGAATTTCTAATGGTGTATTTTTTATTTTGAAAGTGTCGACCATTTGTGTAGTTTAATTTGAACATGTACTATGTACAGTACCTACATTGTACACTTCAGAAACTATTACAGTTGTAAATTGTACAATTATCTCAATTATCTTGCAATGAAGGTTCTTATAGAAAAAAGTACAAATGTACAATGTACCTTATATTTGATTATGGGATAGACTATATATATATACATGATATATATATATATACCAGTTAAATGCATTAATTTAGTAACACGACTTCTAATTGGCTGAAGTCGTTTTGTTTATCAGCTCATAGACATAAATTTGTCATGTGACCATGACATCATTAACTTTTTTCATGGTTTACTCAGGTTTAAAAATGGAGAGAAATGAGAGTAATATTTTTTTCTGTCTATTCTAAATTACATAAAAAATGTGGTGCACACTTTAAAATAACACGCTAAGCAGGTTATTCAGTGTGTGCACCACATTTTTTATGTTATTTCTTTATAGACAGAAAAAAATATTTCAGTCATTCCTTAAATAACTTAATTTGTAAACAAATTTAACATGTTTAGTAATTGTTACTTAGTGGACATAACAAACTATGAACCTTAAACCTAAAAAAAATCCCTACTATATCACTCACGATTTCGCAATCAAAATTAACCAGTTGGTAAAGATAGCTGTGCTGTAACATGATAACATGTAAAGATCTGTATAATAATACAATGTACGTACTTATAGTAGATCTTATGATTTTTCGTACATCTAATGAAATAATTATCAAGCACTGCAGATAAACCCTTTTATCGTCAAAACTGTATAAACATCTTTTTGTATTTTTTTCTTTAGAAAACGGTATATTTACGGACACAAATTACATGTTTACCTCTTTTTTCATACGACATAGTTCTTGCTTGAGCCTTGGCTTGTTGACAAAATGTAAGTCAAGAAAGACAACTCTTAAATTAATATAACCAATCACCAAACACCAGGAAGAAGACAACAAACAGAAACGACACTTAGTCTGGTAAGAGCTAGTATGCAAACATCCTAATCTCTGTATTGATTGATATTCACCAGAAGAACTGACGAATATTGCCGTCTTTACACAAGTAAATTTATTGCAAGTAACGACAACCTACGCACCTAGAAAAGGTTAAAAGACATGCACGATATTGGAACTGGAAAATGCAATTTATACCGTCGATAAAAAAAAACTTTTAGAAATTAAAAAAACAGAAAATGTTTTTTTTTAAACCAGCAGCTTTGTTGTTATTGTCTGAGTTCACTATATAAACATGATAAAGAAGTCTCAGTTATCGTATTTTAGAATTTGTAGCTCACACCTGTATATTCCAAAGTGATCGATGAGCAGCGGCGTGACATTTATCATAAAAAATTATGTATATATATGTTCCAGACCGTATGAGTATTTGGACCGTACGCGTACGGTCTGGACCGTATGCGTACTTTTTCAAAATACGTCAGTATACGGTCGGACCGTACGCGTACGGTCTGACTAATATTAAGAAGTTGGTCAAGTTTATTAGATACAAATGTATATAACAGATCAACATAACTTATATCTCAAACTAATATAAAAAGTTCAATAGTAATTGAAATAAAAACTTAATTTTTTAACTATTTAAAAAAATCACGCTTATTAAAATCTGTTAATCTCCTGTATTTGGCATGTCAGTAATTCATTAATTGCAGCCCAGTATGCTCATTGAAATTGAAGTTATCGGAAGTAAACATAATGTGGGAGGACAATTGTTATAGAATATTTAGGAACTTTACAAAAAAATGCATATGCAAAGGAACATGCATGAACAAAACATGTTAATGTAAAAAAAAAATATGACGTTCCTTGTGGTAGCAAGACTAGTGTCACCTTGGGCCAGAGTTACAAAATAGGATTCAGATATACAATTAAACAAATATTTAATGTCAATTGTTCGCTTATTTACTTCATCCATCTATTTGTAATAATAACAATTTGTATAACTAAAAATAAAGATTTTGATAAATGTTTGTTTAAAGATTAATCCATATGATCTCAAAACATGTCTGGTCAGCTGGACCGTACGCGTATACTCATACGGTCCGACCGTACGCGTATGGTCGGACCGTACGAGTATACGCATACGGTCCGGACCGTACGCGTACGGTCCAAATACTCATATGGTCTGGAACATATACACCAGAGATATCTGTATAAATCATGGTATCTCTGGTTTATATACACACAAAACAGAACGTATTGATTTTTTAGAAAAAAAGAACAACATTTAAATGAAATATAAAATGTTCATATAGCCATAAACCTTAATATTGGTCTTCATATTATAAATCATGTAGACCATAAAATACCGTCACAACAATCATCGTTAACTAACAAAGTATATTAATTCACGTTTCGTCTAACATTTAGACATTTAATATGGTTCCGTAAATACATGTAGGACGTACAGAAAAAAAATTCGGTTGACATTGAGACTACTATAACACATAATGTTGTTATCAAATAATTCGTATCTATGTATGTTGCATTGGTGTCTGGATTTTGTCGCACTTCAGTGTTTCTGTGAAATAGTAGTCTCGTGTTGAAACCAAAGTTGTGAATGTGTTAATAAAACCCTAAAATTATATATAAAGCCGAAATTGGAAGTTGTAAAGTAATGGTTGCAAATTATATTAAACACATATTTCGAAAACATTATGATTCCAATATAATGTTTGAATATGATATAAAGAATAAAAGAAATGACTGACAGTGAGAACAGAGTCATACAGTAGAGAAACCATTAAAAAATGTTAAATGCTTACTGGTATTGTAGCATGGCAGTATTATTTATAATGCAATGAAGCATTTGACATTTTAAAGGTTAGTACATTTTGCACCAGTTTATACCAACTAACTTTTCTCCGCTGAATTTATTTTGCGCAACGATACTTATAAAAATATATATTCGAATACGTCAGTGTCTATATAACCTGTGGCTTTAAGTATGTTAGTCCCAGCTAATAGTTTCAAAGTGAAATGATACAATCTGAAAAACTGTCCCTAAAAGAAATAAAATGTCCTTTTACATTTTATGACTTGGGTGTAAAGTGAGAAAATCGTTTGCGCCAAAAATGCGTCGATTTGCGCCACAAGTTTTCAAAATCATCTAATTTCATTTAGGCAACAAATGATATACGATTGTGTATTTTTTTTAAAAGTTCCCTCAGTTTACAAGATAAGATTTGAAGTTATTGACTCAAAGCACATATTAAGTCATTCAGTCAATTTACTACCAGGCAGCATAATTTACGACACAAACACATATATACAGCCAACATATACGGCCGAGTTCTCTTCTTTGCTAAGTTGTGGCGATGAATTCAATTCACAGTATCATCTATAAATGCAAAAAAGGATAGATGCGAAGAAATGTTGTGCATTTGCAATGCCTCTGGTCAAGATACTATCTAAAAGTGAAATGATTGCCTTCTCACGAAATGTTGTTACTTTCTTATCATGATGCTTTATTATCCGGATATATGTGTACTTCACCGAACCACAGACGTACTTTCAATAAGCTTTAACTTCCTATGGTTTTCTGAGTTTTACACAAACCAACTGTTTATCGGCATATTTTGTTATATCTTTTGAAATATTTATTTATTTATCTCTTCATTTTTTTATTTAATTTATATCATTTTAAAATAAATAAATTACAGAATGTCAAACATCATTTATCCCCATTTTTATTTTCTCTTAACTACCTTAGACATTTAAATACGTACACTTTCCCCATAAATGTACCTTTAATTTCCACTTACTACATTAAATATACATGTTATCATCATAAAACACGATTTTACTCTATAAATATTTGATTATATCCGTCTACATGCACACATTGGTATTACGAGTCTACAAAAGTGCATAAGGTTGATTTATGTGTGTGAATCTATAAGTTAAAACTGACGATTTCGACGGTTTGTACTTATTTGGATTATTCTTTCAAAAGAACTGACTTTCAGAAGTCGTCTCAAGAGTTATCTGTGCCAAACCCAAGGTTTCAAGGTAAGAAGACCTAAGAAGGATAATTTTACAATCCATCCTTGGATATTTCAACTTATCATATCATTTAATTAGGTCTTTCCACCTTTCCGTGGAAAGACCTATTGCTTTTGTTCTGATTATTATTTTGTTTTCTTCTGCTAAATTTTGTTCCTGCGCTGTTTTTGTACTTGCAAGAAGTCGCTTATATATTTGGAATATGATATCGAACAGTTTATGCGCTTTAGAAACTGACCCTGCTTAACCGAGTACGTTCCCATATAAGAGTTATCTCCCAGAACACTATTTTTCTTGTTATCGCTTAATCTTCGCAACCGTATAAGGAACTGACAAATTATTTTTTTTCAAATTGCTCGTCATATCCTCAGGATTTTATTAATTTTTACGGAAGCTATCCGGAGACTCCTTATGAGAGTTATTTCCCCTTTTGTATTTGATATAAGTGAAATGTATTTTGAACAGGAAAACCATAAGTGATAGAGGCCTAGGGTCCTAGGTCCAAAAAAAATGAAAATGAGGTCAATGTCAAAGGTCAAGGTCATGTTAAAAATTTCGATTATCATCAGAAATCATATAAGATATCGACAAAATATTTTCACAAAATTGTAAGTTACGACATGTCGTAGCACATAAATCTTAGTCGAAAGGGTACGTAGACATTTGACAGGAGTTTTCCCTCTTTTTATATATAATATGGGGACGAAGTCCCCAATAACAGTAGAAAAATCAATAAAAAAAAATTTAAAAATCGTGAAAATTTTCCCGAAATTTTCATTGTACTAATGAACTCAAAATCGTTCATATTTTTTGATGTCATGTTTTGAATTCCCGCATCTAGACTGGGATCCCGCTATATATAATCACCTTGTTATATAAATATTTTTTTTTTCATTACTTCTTAAAACTCGTTCATCATGACGAAAAAGCACATTCTTTCTGTCTGATCGTTTTTTAACGAATAATTACAATGTTTGTCTTTCGTGTACATGTATACATGCTGACCATCAATACATGTACACGTATTGAAATGTTGAGTTAAATTATAATAAATGTATCATAATAAGAGTTGATTGATAACAATTAAATTACCAAAATTTACGACTGTCGATATGTACATGTATATTTAGTTGAACTATTATATACACATCGTATATTATAATAATGATTCAGTGAATAAACACAGTTTAAATGTTCTACCGTTGGAAATCAACTTTTTATTGGTTGATTATTGACTTTGTCATTTGTTTGATATACATGGATATAGTCAACACTATCATAACTGAGGGTTGTGGATGAGCTTGTACATAATACAGAATAATGGACAGAAATATAAAGAATAGAGAAAAAGGACGCCATAGAAATGTGAATAGAGAATAACAAGGTGCTAAAATATAAAGAATAGAGAATAATGTTCTAAAAAGTTAAAGAACACAGTAATGAAGGATACCCATCCAGAACTCATTACTTTCTGTAATTTAGACTAAAACATCACCGTTTTAAATGACACAATTTTCCTCATTTGTTAGCTGCGTAACAGAAGCTCTTAGGTCCTTGGGTTATTTTTTTTGACTATTTGCGGAATAACACAAGGACTTATAAGAGCTACGGTTCCGCAACTACTCATTCGTCTGAGAGTTATCTTATTTTTCATTGTATGAAAGGCAATGTCCTAGAAGAAGGCAACAGAAAAGTGTTAACTTTCAAAGAAGATCTTAAAGTTTGTGTATTTTGAAGTAGAAAAAACAAGTATCACAATGAAGTAGCCAGTTGCAAAGAACTGGTTTATGTTTTAAGTGTGTATTTTTCTATGGTTTTCATGGCTTTCTCTCGACATAAGAGTTTTGGAAATCCCTTTGGAATGTACTTCTTCGATTATTTTTCATGTAAGAACATTTAAAAATTATTCTAAGTCTAAATAAAAAATCGAAAAATATCAAGTTATTCACGTGATTGTGATATGAACAAAGATTTTTATAAATCTGCATAATTCATACAGTGTAATTTTTAAACTGCAAAGGGTTCATATCACTAATGGATATGAGTTTCATATTATTAATACGCTATCAGCCTAGGTTTACAAAATATGTATAATTCATACAGGACAATAATGAAACGAATAGATTCATATACAGTATATCCCTAATTATATTTTAGCTATCAATAATTTGTAATACCTTTGTGCATTAAGTGATTGTAAAATGTCTACAAGACAATTTTGCCTGATCCAGTCAAAATGTCCATAATGAGGTATACCAATGTTTTCATAATAAAATAAAGTATATTTAAGGAATGACAGTAATATTTTTTCTGTCTATGAAGAAAAAACATAAATAATTTGGTGCACACTGAATAACGCGCGTAGCGGGTTATTTAACAGTGTGCACCACATTTTTTATGTTATTTCGAATAGACAGAAAAAATATTACAGTCATTTTTTTATAATTTAAGTCAAAATTCCATTTTAAACCGTAGAAAACCATGAAAAAACGTTGATGACGTCACGGTTACATGACTAAATTATGTCTATGGGCTCATAACAAAATAATGTCAGCCAATCAGAAGACGCGTTACATCCAAAATTAAATTATAATTATGATGATAAATAACGATGATTAATAATAAATGACAAAAGTATAACAACCATTTATTATTCCAATAATGTTCTTGAGCTTGAATTTTATTGATCAAGGTCTGTCTTGAAAACCGTAATGTCCTTAAGATAATTCATCTTATACTGATAATGTTACGAGACTCAGCTGTGTAAATATTCATTATTTTCTATGTGAAAATAAATCATTTAGTTCCTTTTATTGGAACTATGTGTAATAAAGGTCATTTTTACAGAATTTATTGATTTGTAAAGTCAGCCTTCCAGACTTAGTTCTTATCGAGATTGACGATCATATTAGGAAAATCTGTGCTTCACATTAAAATGGGCTGCAGTCAATGCTTTTATAACCTAATACAACTGGGTCCTCAATGCTCTTCAACTTTGTACTTGTTTGGCTTTATAACTATTTAGATCGGAGCGTCACTGATGAGTCTTATAAAGACGAAACGCGCGTCTGTCATATTAGATTATAATCCTGGTACTTTTGATAACTACATGTAGTATATTCAATTGTTAAAATAACTGTTATGCTAAAACACTGAAAATACGAGTTAAATCTAGCCATTCGTTTCCGATTGTCGTTACTACAAACCCGTTCCCTTTTCAACGATGTGATCTACCGAGTAAGACTTAGGGACGACATCAAAAGTTAAATGAAGGATAAAAAACTAAATTCACATAGTTCTTTCACTGACCCCGCTACCCCCCTCTTAACTTAATTTGGGAAAAATTGATAGACCCATATGGATATATGTAAAAATCAATGTTGGATAACCAAATCTTGCAGCAATTCAATCCCCACCCCCAAACTATTTGAATAAAGTTTTTTTTTTATCTTACATTGATCTTTTGATGTCGTCCCTTATCACCGGGTTTGTACTAACATGATCAACACGATGGGAACGTAATCTCCATACCCTTTTTTCAAGTGACAACCTGAATTCTCTCATTCCAATAGGAACCGTCTTCTTTGAAGAACCCATTCATATATAACTTATTTGCTCTCTTCCTGAATATCTGAGTATGCATGAAATGTTTGCAACTAAGCGTTCAACAAACAACAATTAAACATTCAAAACAAGTTTCAAGAAAATCGTATCAATAAATGTTTGATTTTGACAGTTAATGAAAATGATACCCAATGCAAAAAGCCAGCAACATAACTGAATAAAAATAGAAAGAAAATAAACGTAGTCTTGGTAAACGAAAAACAGATAACATGTGACTAGGAAAAAAGTGACAATTTAAATTTGCTTGTATTCATCCTGATTTAAATTCAATAGTAAATAGTTCAACATTATATTTGCTATTTCAAACAATTTAATTCATTACCTTAAGATAAATTAAGTTTCCTTAATTTGCTTTTAAATTATTTGTCGTTAGATTAAAAGTTTTGGCACTCCAGTAAGAAATGTTTTTAAAGTGGATTTTCATTTAAAGAATAAGTTATATTTTAACCAAATTACGTTAGGTTCTTTTGTCTTCCTGCAAAACGTGTTTGTTCTAGATACTATATAAAAAATCAATGGTTCCAGGAAACATTCACTTCGGTTAAACCTGATTACTGGCATAAAATACACGACAATATATTATTTAACACAAATATTGAATGTTTCACATCACTTCGTACGTTAAATATTCCAATTGTTATGCTGAACAATACACACCGGTCAACACATTTGAATAATTCATTAACCTATATTGGTTAAAAGTTGAGATAGTCAAGGATATGAATACCTTTTTTGGTAAGTCTTCTTTATTTTTCATTATCTTGGTATGGGAAGATTGGTTGATTGTTACTCGCTCTATGAGGCACAAAAGGAGCATATTTACAAAGGATTTAAAATGGCCCCAAGAATTTGATGATTATGGATAGAAATAATTGTGATACGAATATCGTATAGTAACAAAATATGTTTTAAAGTGCATCACATTAGAAATGACGAAGACATTACCCCTTAATGCATTTTTTGTTTGTGTTGTAATGTCAGTAATGGTCAAAATTTCAATGATTCTTAACAGTTTTTAACATAATTCACTTTGGCCGCCACCAAGGATCAATTTTTGTGTGTTTCTAGGGATTCAATATCATCCTTTGCAACTTGTGGCTGCAGAACATTTTAGAGCGTACATGGTGGTTGCGGCCAATGATTTCAATGCACAAGCTTGGAGGTCAAATTATGGTAATTTTGATATTTTATGAGAAAGTTGTATATCAAGACCATATTTGCCATTAAATGAACATTGTCTGTAATGTTTCTTAAATAAGCATACTGCATTTAGGATTATAAGAAAAAAGTTTTCGGCCCGAAGTCCGAATAGAATTATATTGTGATGACTCGCGTATTTCTGAGGATTGTTAGCTTTTGAACTAGCACGATAAAAAATATAAGCGTGTTGGTTCAGTATAAAGCACTGTTAACGTTTAAATATGCCGATGATTTATCTTGACCCTCAACGGTAAATCACTATATATTTCCTTATATCCATATTCTCAAAACTACAAAATAACTCGTTAAGATAATCCAGGACGCGTAAACAGAACTGCCATTTCTATATTCACTATCTAATACTATTTTATTTGTATTATTTTCAAATGCAAGTTCTTGTCCATTCTTATTTTTTTTTTTTTTTTTGCAAATCACCAACCGCCCATACATCTCTAACTGCTGAACTGTGTATGTTTAACATATGCTACAGTATTTATATTTCATTATATTCTTTCTAAACCAGGAGCTCAAGCCTGTTATATTTGTGAGGAGTCTTAACAACACACTAATACTTCTTTTGAATTCTAGCAATATACAATATATACACAAACAGAATAAAAGGAATAACCAACTACATTACACATTACACCAGACAACATCAACACTAAAACCCAACTCTTACAATAAATAATAACTCATTTAGCAGTTAAGATTAACAAGTGGCACTTTAAATAATTATAAATGTGTATAATATCAAAATTGATTTAAAAAAAACAACAACACACACATCACTTATATCAGGATTAAAATTTTGTTCCGCATACGCGCGTTTCATCTAGAATTGATTCGTCAGTGATGCTCAAATAAAAGAAAAGGTCAAATAAAAAAATAAACTTTAAGCGCATTAAGGGACAAATTTCTAAAAGTTTTAAAAATACATCTGAGGTAATCTATTCCTTGGGTAGTAAATCTTTAGGATTTCGTAAAATTCAAGGTTTTGTTATCATTTAATCTATAATTATAATGACTATATTAGTAATACAGCTTCACATTATCCAAACACATACCAATTTAATCAGTATGATAATGATATTAGGAAGATATTTTCGATTTTAAATGTGTACTGTTCTTTTTTTTGAAAATGTCTTCAATATTATCAAAGGTACCAGGATTATAGTTTAGTACGCCAGACGCGCATTTCGTCTACATAGGACTTATCAGTGACGCTCAGATCAAAATAGTTATAAAGCCAAAAAAAAAAGATACAAAGTTGAAGAGCATAAATGGTGTTTGATTTTTACAACCGATAAAAGGGATATTCAATGTAATAGCACACAATATATATAGTTATAATCACCGAAAAAACAATGTACATTTTCTCCATCAACGATGATTTTATTCTTTTTAATTGTCAAAAGTAGGATACGATTATAGCTGTTATATCAAACTTTGCTCATTATCACAAACTTCATCTAAAATCGCCCCAGTTTAACGTTGACGTATTGTTTAATGCATAAACGACTGACCAAATCTTGACTTCCATCCCAAGACACAACTTATTACTAGTACGCATTTATGCTCTAATATGTGATCGTTTAAATGTATTAACTCCCAGTCGTGAAAAATGACCAGATAAATATTTTAATTTAATTTTCCTTCTTTCATTTGATCATAGTGGCAATAGCAGAATGTATGGAGGTTCGTCACGAATGATAGAGCGGTACATGCTATTGAAAATGAATTTTCCAACCGATATTTGGATACTTTTAACGCATCTTATATACTATCATAGTGTGTCTGATATATTTTTCAAATCACATATTAAACAATGTATTTTAAACCAATGATATATATGTTAACTACGTCCATGTAATAAAGGCTCGATTGTTGCTATTATATTTCAGTATATCTAAAATCGTTAAAGTTTGAAGTTGACGTGCTGTTGATTTAGAAGATCAATCAAAATAACACGAATAGTAAAATTAAAACCCTAAGTAAGTAAACTTTTGTCATATTTTAAAAAAAAAATCTAAAATATCCTTGCACATATTACATGTGAAATCAATTCTCAATCTTTATGCAAAATCGCAGCCCTGCACTGCATATCAAGATGAATCCTTATTCTCAAATAAAAAATTACAAGAATAAGTTATTACAATGTTACATGAAGTTCAAATATTGGATTCATTCCATATTCAAACCTGACACCCAGCCAGAACAAAATGATCATTATGTTTTATATTTATAATTCTGAGTACATGTGTTCTCGGTAAACCAGTTTTGTCATTCAAAACCAAGGTTCATGTATAATATTTTTTGCATTGTGTTCTGATTGTCCTACTTTTTGAACGTATACTGTAATAACAAACTAGATACTGATTTAGAAAGATCGAATGACGATCGGTATATTCCTAAAGTAAACACATATTCTAATGCAACAACTTTTGTAACGTTCATTTTGATTGGATAACGTCACTTTCTTACATGGCATCAATTGACAATTGATGCTATGGGACGTACGCGCAAGCGCAGACGGCATATGACAGATTTTAAATACATGTTTCAACTTTGTTTTCTGTTAATTTCATTAGAATGGAGATAACAATATTGTATTTTAAGCTCCGATGGCATCAATTTGGGATTTGATGCCGTCGGAGCTTCAAATAAATACAGTTATCTCCTAATTGTTCTCGATAAAACAAATAACACGAACAAATTTTTTAAAAAGAAAGGCTAGTAAATTAAGAAGTTCAATGACACATCAAAGGAATTAGCGTGTTTGTGTTGATAAGAATTATCAATGTATAAGTGCTTTAAACTATCTTAACTTGTATGTCAATAATTATGGTCAAGTGGTGTCGTACACGTACCGGATACTAAAGGTGCATTCACACGATACGATTTTCCGTTCGATTTTCCATTCGACTTGACACCGTCGCACATGTGTAAATCGTACAGCGTTCTGTTCACACGATACGATTTTCCATTCGATTTTCTTCAGATTTGAACAAGTGCTTTTTTTTATATTTCTAAACGCAGCAACTTCCGAAATTATCTTTATACGCAAGTATTATTAAAGTTTAAACAAATATTATTGAGTTATTTATTGAATGGTGATTTGATAATGAATTTACAAGGACTATTCCTAAATTCTCCAAAATATTTGTTTCGTCTAGCCATTTTTTTTTATGTATACCTGTAGCTTTTACTACTTTATCAGATATTTTATATTTCTTTAATATTATTATCTTTATTATATATTGCACTACCATCTTAATTGAGACTATCATAGTGATCGTACTGGCCGTAATAAATGTTTCTTCGCAAACCTGTAATTTCCGTTAAGACTAATAAGAGATAAAAGACCCAAGCTTGGCGAAATATTTAGCACAATAAAGAGTGTAAGTATGAGTTATAAGGTTACCTTGAATAATTTTTGTTTCTAACAATGATGGTCATTTTTAAAATACTCTAAATTATATGATTATCAGTCTTGAAACAATGGCGAAAAATGCAGAAATTTGTTCGGCATTTAATCTCTGTTTTCTAAATAAACACAGTTTTGAAAATAGATTCTAAACCCAACATATTGATGATTGATATCGGTGTAAAATTTAGTTCTAATACAACTTCTCTCTTCAGACACACGTATAATGTTTTATAAAAGACGGAATACTCGAAATGAAATATCCGTTGAAGTTTTTGTGAAGAGTGCTTTCTTTCACGTCCGCACTTCTATCAAGTATGGCATGCCAAAATAACATTTGAAAATTTATTGCGAATCATGGTGAATATATAAATTACAGAACAATAACATACATTGTAATTCAGACGACATATAGAGACACCATGTGACACTCTTAATTTTTCGATAATATTAGTGTAAAAGAGTTGATTTTGTTCTGAGATCTAGAAAAAAAAGTAACGGATATATTTACATCAATATTAATGCTAGTAAAAAATTTAGACCCGATTTCAATACTCAAAATATGAAACTTGTATTTAAAATATAGATTAAAAAGAGAACTCGATACGATTAAAGAATAGAACTCTAAAACAGATAACCGAGTTGCTTCGTGTCTTAATTTATTCAGTACGTCTTTGTTTAATAGGCACATGTATTTGTGTAATTCACGTCTTTTTTTTGGTAGAGTTTTAACTAATATTCTATAGTGCGTCTTCGTGTTGTAATGTCATACATATACGTACTACTTTTTAGATAAGGGAGAAGGTTGGCGCCTTTTAAAACATTCATACTTCATACATCGTTGTGGTCGGCGTCATCGTCTGCGTCGTCCGATGATGGATGGTTTCCGGATGATAACTTTAGTTTTTTTTTAAAGTTAATATAGAAATCGATAAAATTATAACGCAAGATTAATTACCACTAAAATTTGGATTGAGTTTGGGGTTTTGGTCCCAACGGTTTGTGAATAAGGGACACAAATAAGCATTTTTCTTTGTTTTCGCACAATAACTTCAGTATAAGTAAATAGAAATCTATGAAATTTAAACGCAAGTGTTATGACCACAAAGGGAAGGTTGGGATTGATTCTGGTGGTTTTGGTCCCAACATTTTATGAATTAGGGGCCAAAGGGTCCAAAATTAAACTATGTTTGATTTCATCTAAAATTGTATTATAGGGTTAATTAATATGCTGAATCTAATCGTGTATTTAGATTCTAAATTGTTGGTCCTGTTTTCAAATAAGTCTACATTAAGGTCCAAAGGGTCCAAAATCAAAATTAGTTTTCAAGAAATGAATTCTTGGGGTTCTTTGATATCCTGAATCTAAACATGTACTTATAGTTTCGGTTACGGGCCCAGTTTTCAAGTTGGTCCAAAGCGGAGTCCAAAATTAAACTTTGTTTGATTTCAACAAAAGTAATTAGATATATGGGGTTCTTTAATATGCTGAATTTAACCATGTATTAATGTTTTTGGTGTTTGAGCCCTTTGTCAAATTGGTCAACAAAAGAGTTTAAAATTGAACTTTATTTAATTTCATCATAAACGAATTCTTGATGTTATTTGATATGCTGAATCTAACCATGTATTTAGATTTTGGATATTGAACCATAATAAGAAAATGTCCAATTTTATTTTTTAAAGTTTTTAGACCTCATTCATTCTGTGTCAGAAACCTATTTTGTGTCAACTATTTAATCACAATTCAAATTCAGAGCTGTACCAAGCTTGAATGTTATGTCCATACTTGCCCAACTGTTCGGGTTCAATCTCTGCGGTCGTATAAAGCTGCGCCCTGCGGAGCATCTGGTTTGTTTCCCGTTTTGTAAATAGATTAGACCGTTGGTTTTACTGTTTGAAAATGTGTATGTACACTGGTCATTTTGGGACCCTTTATAATTTGCTGTTTTGGGTCTGCTAACCAAAAGAAGGCTCCGTGTTGAAGGTCCGACGTACTTGGACCTATAATTGTTAGCTTAAATTCGCTGAGACTTGGATGCGGTGTTCTCTCAATGGCACTTATAACACATATTCTTATTTATAATGTTCTCAAGTATTTATAATTATTTGTTTGGTTTTTTTTCAAACTTATTTCGAAATATTTTGATTGGAAAATAAAGAACTTTATTCATGTGCGAGCTAAAGTTGGGTTTAGGGGAATATTATATAAATAACACATAGCGGTGAGGGTGATAGAGCAGATTGGTACCCGAGAAAACATTGTCAACCGCGGCGAAGCCAAGGTTGACAATGTCTTTTTGAGGGGTTCCAATCTGCTCTATCACCCTCTCAGCTATGTGTTATTTAATTTATTATACTGAATGTCCTATCATTATTGGCCTAAACAGATTACTTTTATTTAAAAGTATTTTCTATGACGTCACGTTCATAACAACGTTACGGGCATTAGAAAAAACAACAAAAGTCAAGCAAGATGTTTTATTTTATTTATTTTAACAGTCGATAATAAAATCTGAGTCAAAACGTAGAACTTAAGCATTGTATTTGATTCTTTGATGTAAATGCAATTCATTGTTCTTTGAATTATCGATTTGGTTATCTGATTGGTCTAGACGAGAGGGTAACATTAAAAAAAATTGTCACCCGCTCAGCCATGTGATAGAGTAAATTGACACTCACGTCTTAGCCAATCAAAATATGGCATTTTAACGTGAAGTATAATAAAGGAAAATAATACCTTTTTATAAAATAATGCTAAAGGTCTTCGAAACTTTGCAATTTGATATACTAGTAGCCCAGCTTGTGCAATACCATAAATTGGAAAATTTAGAATAAATAAAAAGAAGGGACTTTCCAATCCCTTAAAAAAAAATTGCCGAGATTCAAGGTCGCTACACGTCATTACATTATCGGACAAGGAATAGCCAGCATGATTTGAATTCCTTTAAAATGTCCATTAGAATTTTCAGTATTAATATGATCCTATAAGCTATACTCCCAGTTCATACATTCCCATATCTAACTGAATCTCACCTCGAAATCCAAAAGTTTATAATTTTTTTTTAAATTAAGAAAGTTTGACCTATTTTTATGATTTGGATTGTCGTCAATGGTTTCTGAGATACAACAGGTTTTGATTCCTGATGAAGCCAGAGGCAGGGGATCACCCCACCCTCTTTTTGTGGAAGAACATGGTTGATTAAATAGAGAATCACTGAAGAATAACTGGAGCCCCTCTTAGGCAGTCAATGGGCCCTTTTTATGAAAATTTCTGGATCCGCCACTGGAAGTGGTATAGGTTGCATTTCTGTAAATATTGACAATGCGATTTCCCATAGGAACTCCTTTTACGGCTAAAACTGTACCACTTTCACTTGGAAAAAAAAGTTTGTTTCAAGTTTTTGGAGAAAAAAATAATTTGTTTTTGATTCTGAGAAAAAACAATTGTTTGTTTCACCCTCAGCTGCCACTATATGTAATGCTAAAATTGAAAGAAAAAAATTGTTTTCGACTTGTCGCGAAAAAAATAGATTGTTTTTCGCCATAGGCGAAAAAAAAAATGTCCAGAAAAAAAAAACCATAGCCCCCCCCCCCAGAAAATCAAATGGTTGCTGCCTAAGTTAGAATTAAATGCATTAACCGTATCTAAATCCTTACTGTACCCTCACTTTTGTTTCAACACTTGCTAAATTGTACTGCAATTTTGGCGGGCATCATCTAGTGTATGCTTATATCAAAGAAAATACATCGGCTAGCGACGTTCTATCAATTTATTCTTTAATCTTTATATTTGGAGAAATGGAACAAAACATCTGTTATTCAATTTTTTAATAACAGGATTTAAGTATGGCCGTTGCAATTTGGGTACTCCTCATTACGGAATCCTGGATCATTTGGAGGTCTGTTCAGACCAATTTTTCTTTGATTCAATATGGATTCAAAATCAAAGTTTTAATTATTGTCGATACATAGTAAACAAAGTAACACAAGATCTAGTGAGCTTTTAAAATCGACATTTTTTTCAAAATTCAAAATTAAATTGGTGTAAACAATGATACCTCTACAAAATAAACACAGAAAGGAAATTTTTGTCTAAATAATAAAAAAACGTAGGTGAATTTTTTTTCAAAATAATTGCAATTTATACCATTGTAACTATGTATATTGTTTTGGTGAATTATGTGTAAAAAAAAATAATGATAATACATTGTATTAATCAATTCATTATGAGCTCTTTTATTCGGGAATAAAACATCCTCTTTTAAACGCTTTGTGGATTACCACTGTGCCTGAAGTGAAATATTTATAAATAGATATCAGAACGCGGACGTGATAGAAAGCCTAATTTAGAACATTGTCTAGTCTAGCCGGGAAGGAAATAAGTTGAGTTAAAAGTGAATTAATACTTCAGATTTGCATCATTCAATTCACGGAACTGCTCACGACAAACAAATGCTGGCCCCTCGTCATTTTTTGGAGATTTGTTGATAGTGTGTCTTCCCATGGATAGAAACATGCAAGCGCCTGTGTATGAAACACTTCCTTAATCTTCCTTATTTTTTTTGTAATTCCTGAACAGACAAATTCATCCTCCTGACTTTGGAAGTGCTAAGGGATGTATTGCATTTACTAGCACTTGTCGTCCTATTAACGCCATGTAAGTCCGCCAGTTATTATCATTTATAGGAACCATGCACATCATCTTTTCGTAACTTGGTCTAACCATAGTCCCCCAGCCAAGTACACGATAATATAGCAGTTACTGTAGTAAATAAGTATTATGCCAGGATTTACCTATTATTCACGATCATTATTTACGAAGGCTTTGTGAAACGGCTGTATTTTAAAAAACCTAAGATTTATTAACGATGGTTGGCATTATGGATCTAATGACACGTAGACTTCCGAAGGCTTTGTAAAACGGTGGCCAGGTTTTAATATGAACAAAAGATGACTATGTTTCCTGTACGAATTAAAAACGTTTAGAATGATGCGAAAATCGGAATATTGTCGATTAAATTTATAAGCTTGATTTTTTCAATCGACTGATAAATTTAGTCGATTTGGCGTTCACACGGTCCGATTCCAGTTAAAACGTCGAATGGAAATAGCGTACGTTTCGATTTCAAAACGACGTTTCGACTTGACATTCGACTTCAGATTTTAGTGTTCACACGATACGATTTTAGTCGAAAGCAGGTGCACAGGTAAAAATCGAATGAAAATCGAATGGAAAATCGTATCGTGTGAATGCACCTTAAGACACACACACAATATATGTCATTTATTTTTGAAAAGAAAAAGAATCGAACGACTAAGTCAAAAGTTAGATTTGAACTCCAACGTAAAAATACTGTTTTCTATGTAAACCTAGGACGTGCCTGTTGAAAGTAATTCCAAAACAACTGTTGTGCGCTCGGAAATATCAATCCGTTTTTTACATCACATAGTTTGTATACATTTACAAATGCACTGCTCTGGTTATCTATTTTAAGTACACTAAAATACTGTCTACCCAGAACTTATGGCTTCTGTATTGGCTGTTATTTAATGCTACTTTTTGTCTATACATTACAAAGTAATAGAATTACATCATTATTCTTAAACTAAACTTTGATACTCATTCAGACAAAGTTGACAAGGAAGGGTGTACATGTTCTATTATAAATAGATCATTTAGTGTTTTTTCCGCATTCCTATGTATTTTATCTTTAGCTTTCAAAACGTTGATGTCAACAAAGGTTAAACCATGTCGTACGTTTTTAAAATCCCAGTCAGTATAGTCAATAAACTCTTCCCTAAAGTATTCTTTTTTACTACTATCCACTGTTGTTATGTTTATCATTTAAAAATCAATATAGCACTGAGGCAGATTTATTGAAATGAAATAGCTGTAACACGTCACAAATAGGGTAACGAATATCATTATATAAGAAAATGCTCTGTCATAGAACACAACAGGAAAATATTCTACCACTACATTGCTCCCGATACCATTTACCTTAATTGAAATTTCATTCTCTGTTTACTACGACGATTCCCACGTTATAAACTGGAAACATCAGCCTTTCTGGTTAAATAATACATCATTATATTTTTCTTCATATTATTTTTTGTGTATTAATTAGGGAACGACCATTTAACTTCAAAAGGAGGGAGGTATGGAATTTTTCTTAAAAAAAAAGTTGTTTTGATTTCATATTTGATGAAAAAAAATATTCTGGTCAAGCAGATGTCAAAAAAAGTATTATGAATACAGATTTCCCCCTTAACTTATAGTGTTAAATTTTGTAAAAAAAAATGATTGATAGCGTCGAAAAGATACATTAATTTGTGACTTAGGTAAAACAAAACAACACCCTTATCGGAGTTAAATGGTTGCCCCTTTATGATGTATTATAGATTGAATTTCTCCCATGTATGTACAAGCTTCAGCATCGCACGTTAAAATGAAGTCTGAACTTCTGAACTATGTATCTGTGGTTTTAATGAGTACACCATCCGTGTCTATCTGTTTCTTAATGATCACATATCCAAATAATCTGTTAATGTAACATACTTCTTAACATTTTTTCTTTGAACTCAGAACTTTATGATACACCGAATAAGACAAAATATAAATGTTGTAATATTTGCTCATTATATTAATGTTAATTGATCAATGTAACATTAGCAGGTCTTTTTTTATTTGAAATCTTACATTCAAAGGAACTTAAAACAACTACATAAGATTAAGGTAATGTTAGATTATAACATATTTTCCTATAGGCCATTTAATTGTAAAGCATCTTCTCGCACTGAAGAAAAAGTGAGGCAACAATGTTCGATAAAATGTTTGCAAATACAAAACCATTGGTTTTAGTCGCAATTTAAATCAACTAATCATCGTGTTTTCATTCATCAATCAATATTTTGTTAAATGGCGCTTTATATATATTTGGAGACATGTTATTGCCATTTATGGTAGACATCTCTTTAACAATATGTTGTCAATAAGCAAAGATCGTCACACAATTTCATGTAGTCGATCACAATATTATATATTACATTTTTTTTAATATTTGTTGCCCACTTTTAAATGTAAATGATTCTAATACTTTTTATGTCGTTTTTACTTTTAACAAGTAAAATCACAAAAATACTAAACTACGAGGAAAATTCAAAACTGAAAGTCCCTAATCAAATGGCAAAATCAAATAAAAAAACTACACCAAACGAATGGACAACAACTGTTATATTCCTGACTTGGTACAGGCATGTAGAAAATGCCGGATTGAACCTAGTTTATAGCGCTAAACCTCTTATTTGTATGACAGTCTTATCAAATGAGCATCCTTTGCGACTACAAATATCTGGGGTTTTTTTTCGCAACGGTACTAATAATGTAAAATTAGAACAAAGTAAAAATAGATAACAGTAGTTGACCATGTTAACTGATGTTAAAATCTCATAGTTCCATCAAGACGAACAATTAAGAAAACTTAATAAATAAAAACTGATCGAATCACATGAATCCACAAACGGGCACAATGTTTCAACCCCGTCAACATAGTGTATCTTTCTGTCACAAGTAAGGGTTAAGGTTTGTGTTCTTATTCTTAGATTTCAAGACTCTAAAGCGGATTTAACATTATCTTCATCATTATCATCACTTATTGTCACAATGTCACTTAACAATCTCCGGGTCTTCTTCTTTTTTTCTATGTTTATCTGTTTCTACCGTGCTGTTGTTGTTAATATCGTCAATTTCAATTGGATCACGGATTTCACTGATATCACTAAGCAGGTCATCAACATCGGAGATTTCCTGTTGATCATCATTATGAATCTGATCCAAATCTTCCAATAAGTCGAATACAGTGTTATCATCGGGTATGTCCTCATAGTCATCCTCGTACTTATCCCCGTTTGGAACATCTAATGCTTTTCCCTGCTTTTAAAGTCGATAAATTATACTCAGGCACTGACACCATATCAATTAAGATATGAAAACGCCATACAATGGGATGGACGGTACTATGTTACTACTGAGAAATTGTAAATTGATAATTGGAAAGTTGAAATCATCACGTTTGTCATTGATTCTATGTTGACGTCGTCCATCTGCGTTAATATGGAGGAACAAATTAAAATAGAAGCAATTACTTGTAGTTTAGGGAGTATCTGTATATAGGACTCAAATATATGGTGGTTTCATATCTATGGTGTATTTAAAATCTATGGCAAACAGGACGTCGCAAACACTTTATAAATTATAAGCTTTATGGTAGGTTTTGTTTTTTTCTAAATGTACAGCAGATTTTGAGAATTGTGTAATTTTCTAATATTCTATAGGGCGAAAAGGCGAAAACGCGAAGTCGAAAACGCGAAATCGAAAAGAAAAAAGGTTTCGCCTTATCGACTTCGCGATTTTGCGTTTTCGCCCTATAGAATATGTAAGGTGAAAACGCGAAAACTTGAAATGGAGTTAAAAGTTGTTTTTTTTTTTGAAGTTCATGAAACATTTTTTCTTTCCGATTTCGCGTTTTCGACTTCGCGTTTTCGCCCTATAGAATATGAAAGGCGAAAACACGAAAACCCGAAAACGCGAAATGGCCTTTACCGGCCCCATAGTTTTCGACAACTCAATGCAGGTTTATTTTGATCGTTTTTACCGTGCCAACGTTATGCCTGGTCTTTTTTTTTTTTGTATAAATTTCCTGTTTACAAAACTTTGTAGGTTTTGAAAAACTAAGGATTTTTTATCCCAGGCATTTATTACCTTAGCCGTATTTGGCACAACTTTTTGGAATTTTGGATCCTTAATGCTCTTCAACTTTGTACTTGTTTGGCTTTATAAATATATTTTGATATGAGCGTCACTGATGAGTCTTATGTAGACGAAACGCAAGTCTGGCGTACAAAATTATAATCCTGGTACCCTTTATAACTATTATGGACGTAAATCGCTGAGTAAATTCAACACTGTAATCTTTGCTGGTTAATTATAGAGAACAGCAAAAATGTAACTTTGATTGTGTGTTTCGAACAAGCAAATACATTTCGTTTAAGATTGAATATCTCTTTTGTTTCTTCCGCCTCCTTTTTTTTTTAGGTTCGATATCCGTATAGTGAGCAAATGATATTTTAGAGTGATTGTTGTTGTTTGTTTTGCAACGTAAAAGTTGATTATATTGATATTCTAAAGTAATGTATTGGACGGCTGACCAGAGGTTAATATTTATAAATATTATCTATACTGTTTAAGTCTAGTTAAGGTTATTGATTGTTTAAAAAAAATAAGAATATGTTGTTTTCTGAAAACATCATGATCTGGTTAAATGCGTTTCTTTGATATTATGTCATCACGCCCTGTTTATCATTAAATGATTATGCAACCAAATTATCAAAATTCTATTACTGTTTATTATTGTCTATTTAGGAAAATATCTATATGGTTTATAAATCCATGGCCATCATTAGCACAGTTGCATTTTTTGACTTTCTCTCCAAATAGGTTTTACGTTTTCTGATGTTGTTCATTGAGACCAGCTCGAAATAATATCGCCAATAGCTTTGTGTAGGACACAATGATTGTCGAAGATACCGGTATAACATATACAGTGTCTTCCTGTAGTTAATTCTATAATGACGTATTAAAAATTGAAATGTAGTTAATGAAAAAGGTTAAACATCTGATGGATTGATTTAGATATGTAAATTGATTGTTCAAAACTACAATTCAAAACAATTTTTTCGACATTTTGCAACATGTATTTGTTATCATTTACCAATTTATGGTTATTACTAATGATTACTTATCACTGGAAATAAATTAATCTCGTTTAATACTGTTTCAGAATAAATCGTAAATTGATTTTGCTTACATAAGATTACTTTTCAAAATTGAATATTATTTGGTAATGAATCAAAAACCAATTTTAAACAAATTCCACGGTGCTGTTATCTTGGTGAATAGTCCATTGCTCATTGATACAGTCCAAATTTTATTAAAGGTACCAAGCTTATAATATGATACGCCAGACGCGCGTTTCGTCTACATAAGACTCATCAGTGATGCTCAGATTAAAATAGTTTGAAAGCCAAACGTCACATTAACATGTCAAAAATTTTTTTTTTCAAATAAAGCCAATGTAGACATAGTTTTGGTCAGGAAATTATGAGTATAAGACTTTTTAAAACATCTATCTGGATTAGACTGTTGCTAGCATTAATCTTTACGGGGCAGTTTGAAAACCAAAAGTAAATATGTAAGACAAAATTCAGCAATATTAATACTAAGATCTGACAAATAAATGCTTTGTGAACATCTGAAAGATAACATTTGTTAGATGCTTAATGTTGTTTTCAAATTCCATGTGCCAATTACAATTTTCCTGTATAATAAATGAACATTAACTTGCATTAAAAGTATAACAATTCAATATAAATTACCAACCCTGTTGACGCGAAAAAAATAATTAAAAACAGATTTATTTAAAGAAAGATCTATTGCAATACAATGTATTTCAATTTTAAATGTTATTATAATAAAACTCATGATTGGATTAAAGAAAGGAAAATATATGAATTACAAAGAGCTATTATTAATAAATGTATGGTCAATGTAAATATGACCTACAGACTTTCGGCAAAAAATACATAATTTTTACCTCTTAATTAATTTATTCCATAAATGTTTTAATCAGTTTTGTAAAATTCAATATTTACTGCTATAATAGCCATCTTTTGTATTAATCTTTATCCTGAAAATTCAATATACAAATTGTAAAAAAACAACAAATTAGTAATAAATTGAATTCACTGAAGGATTCGAATAGTTGGGTATATAACAGTGCTTTCAATATTAAAGTCAATTAAACAAACAGGCAAAACATGTTCTGTAACATCCAGTTGTAAAACGGTTATGTATAGTTCGTTTAAATGCTTTATTGTCATCTATAATGCACAACATCAAGTGGGTGTATCAATTTGAAAAATGATGAATATATTGAATAATGTAGAGTTTTGCTTTTAATATCAATTTTATTTCAAACAGCTTATTAACTTCATTCATTTTAAATTCTAAGTTTGTACATTTGAAAATATCCGTGTATCAGATGCCAATCATTTTAAAAGCCATATGAGTTAACTCAAACAACAGATGGCAAAATTAGCGACCCCTCTTTCCCCTCTTAATTATTATGGTTGTTCTAGAAAACCTGTTTCAATAATGCTTGTATAAGACCTTAAATTGATTTCACTTTTATTATATCAAAACATTTAATCGAACTACGTTTCAACAGATAGCATCTTAAATGTTATTTTAATTGCTTGATTATCGTAAGAACCACCAGTTCAGTAGACAATTGTTAAAGTTCTACTCTGTGACATTGTTATTATAGATAATTGCTCTATTGACAAGAGTTCGATTGGTTGTCGTTTTTTCTCCATGTAGCAATTTAGTTTTCTTTGTTACCTAAATTTATAAGAATCGTGAGGGGATAAAAGAAAAATTTATCTGATGAATAATTAAAAAATCAGAATGCCAACATTGTTAACATTTCTCTCTATATGTATATCGATCATGTTGTTTCCCTTCCCTTTCATGAATGTGACCTACCGAATTAGACTATTTACCGGATTTGGTATCACATAAGCAACACGACGGGTGCCACATGTGGAGCAGGATCTACTTACCTTTCCGGAGCACCTGAGATCACCCCTAGTTTTTGGTGGGATTCGTGTTGCTTATTCTTTAGTTTTCTATGTTGTGTAATGTGTACTATTGTTTATCTGTTTGTCTTTTTCATTTTTAGCCATGGTGTTGTCAGTTTATTTTCGATTTGAGTTTGACTGTCCCTCTGTTTTCTTTCGTCCCACTTTTATGCCTGTTAACAAATGGTGTTCCAGGTTAAGGTTATATTTTTTTCTAAATCAGACAGGAAAGTTATGATTGGTTCGAGATACAAGCTGTACCAAGTTTTTTTTAACTGTATACTTAGTATAAGGTGCATCCTAAAAAATCTTCATTTTCCAACATAAACTTTCATGAAAGTCCAAAATAATATTTTACCATTTTCAACCGTGATTATTAAAATTGGAACTAAAAGGAAGATTCCATATACATAGTCACTGACTCAGACGTACTTCTAAATATAATTATTTTCTGTCACTGTATCTTGCATTAATTTGAAGGATCCTTTACTATATATAATTGAGCTGATCTGTAACAATAACATCTCAATGTCTTATATATCATGTACCGTAGTGCGACGCTAGATTAAAACTGGCGAGGAAAGGTAACACGGCCACCGAAAGCTTTATTTTTGTGAATCCCAGGTGGTCGTGTGGTCTAGCGGGACGGCTACAGTGCAGGCGATTTGGTGTCACGATATCTCAGTAGCATGGGTTCGACTCACGGCGAGGGAAGAAGAAAAAAAATTTGCTAAAGCAAATATACAGATCTAACATTGTTGGGTTGATGTTTAGACGACTTGTATATACATAATGTACACAGCATTGTATCACCATCATTGCTGGTGATCCAATGGATAAATCTGTTGTACAGTTGTCACTGACTCAGACGTACTTATAAATATAAGTATTTTCTGTGACTGTATCTTGCAGTAATTTGTAGGATTCTTTACTACAGATTATTGAGCTGATCTGTAACGATAACATCTCCATGTCTTATATATCATGTACTGTAGTACAACGCTAGATTAAAAACTGACGAGGAAAGGTAACACACGGCCACCGAAAGCTTTATTTTTGTGAAACCCAGGTGTTCGTGTGGTCCAGCGGGACGGCTACAGTGCAGGCGATTTGGTGTCACGATATCTCAGTAGCATGGGTTCGAATCCCGGCGAGGGAAGAACACAGATCTAACATTGTTGGGTTGATATATACAGTGGAGATCACTTCTAACCTCTCATTAAATCTGTCAGAATCTGTCAGGAGAACTGTTCTAGGACAGTACGTAGACCTGTCAGCCTGACACCTTTCCTTTTAGTCAGTTCTAACCTAGAACTGATTTGGTCAGTTCTACCTAGAACTGATTTGGACAGCTCTACCTAGAACTGATCCTGACAGTTCTACGCTAGAACAGTTTTAGACAGTTCTGCGGTTAAAATTTATTTCAAATTCTACGGCTATAATTGCCGATTTATAACTTTTACGGCTAAAATTGATTTATAAATTCTACGGCTAGAATTGATTGATAAGTTTTAAGAACTCTTTGTCTAAATATAAAGGCTTCGGCAAAATAGCGATTAATATTATATACAGTTTGCTATTTTGCCGGTTTTATTTCAGATTTATAAATTAATCGGACAGAGAACATGTTTAACCCCGCCATATTCTGTATGTATGTGCCTGTTCCAAGTCAGGAGCCTTTAATTCAGTAATTTTTTTTTGTTGATGTGTTACATAAATTTTTTGTTTTTCTTTCATTTTTTTTACATAATTTAGGCCGTTAGTATAATGGGAAAGGGGGGCAATTATTATTTGAATTGTTTTATATTTTTCATTCCGAGAGTCAGGATGGCTCGTTATCACATGACAAAATTATCTGACCTCATTAACCAAATGTAATAACTTGTTACCCAATCCACAAATGTGATATATGTTTACGAGTAGTTTTCATACCTCGGAAGGACCTGTTTAACAAAAATCTTTTCAGCGCATTAATCTAAACTGACATTGTTTGCTCTCTCTTTCTGCAAATCTATATAGCTGCACAGTACTTAAGGGGGAGGGGGTGCCAACTATACGCTCCTATTCAAATGCATTGATCGTCAATCAAAATATTGAATCATAAACAAATATCAGTAGTTTTCATACTTCAGACTGAGTCGTCTAATAAAATCTTTTGACCGCATCAACCAAAACTTACCATATTTGCTTTTTTTTTTATGTAAATCTATATAGCTGCACAGTAATTCAGTTATAATTTTAGGTCAAGAGGGACTGTAGTATATGAATAACTGCAATATTGGAAATCAATGACCACAATTTTTTCTCTCGCATCAATTGAGAGTGCCAGCATTTCCTATTTTTATTCAAAATATAGCATCAAAAACAAATATCAGTAGTTTTCATACCTCAGACTGACTCATGTAACAAAATTATTTGTCTGCATCAATCAAAACTGACCATATTTGACAACATCAACCAAAACTGACCATATTTGACCGCATCAACCAAAACTGACCATGTTTGCTCTTTTTTTTATGTAACTCTTATAGTCGCATAGTATATCTGTAATATTTTTATGTAAGGATTATTGTACAATACAAATGGTAGAAATATTGGAACACAATGCTATCTAATTTCGTTTGCATCAATTTAGAGTGCCATGATGTCCTCTTTTCATTCAAAATATTGCATCATAAACAATTATCAGTAATTTTCATACCTAAGACTGACTGGTATAACAAAATTATTTGTCCGCATCAACCAAAACGGACCACATTTGCACTTTATTATGTACATGATGTAAATCTTAATAGCCGCAAAGTAAATCACTTATATTTTTATATCAGGATGGATTGTTTAATATAAATGAAAGCAATATCCGAAAACAAAATTATGCTCGCATCAGTTTATAGTGCTAGCATGTCCTCTTTTCAACCAAAACTGACCATATGTGACAGCATCAACCAAAACTTACCATATTTCCACTTTATTATGTAAATCATAATATATATATATAGCTGCATAGTAAATCACTTATAGTTACGTATTACGATGGATGAGCCCATTTTGGACATTTTGTCAAAATATGATGATTTTGTACATTTTTCCGACCCGTAAAAGCTTTAGAAAGACCTTGGCCGCCACCTACGATCCAAAATGTGTTGTAAACAAAATATTCAACTTTTGATTGAGATTCAATATAAAATCTTTTTGGATCGTAGATGGCGGCCAACGTTAATTATGCCAAAAACAATTAAAATTATGGGAAAAAAGTACCAAAATTGACCTTTCAATACAAATAGTGTTTATGTAATGGGTCATAGCTCAATAAATAGTAAAGGAAAGTGCCAGAAAAAATATGTTTGTCTTAATAGTATTATCTCAAGTATTTCTATATGAAATTTGTAGTTTTTTTTTTTGGCCCGATTTAAAAAAACATTAGAAAATCAGGGCCAATTTTAACCCTTCGTGAACCTTCTCCTTTAATCGAGAATCTAATCAATAATTTATCGTTCTTATTCTATTTTACAATAATTCTATTAGCAATAGCTCAATAATAGATCACATGAAGAAGAAAACTAGTATGAAATATTGCAGTTTTCATCTCAAACAGTTTAGTAACAAATTGCAAATTTACCTTTAATACAAGAGTCGGCTCTAGAAATATGGATTTTGAGTATATTGGTGATTGAACTATGATATGCAAAATAATGGTAAAAAGGCATGTTTGCGCCTGTCCCTAGTCAGGAGCCTCTGGCCTTTGTTAGTCTTGTATTATGTTAACTTTTAATTTCTTGTGTACAATTTGGAGTTTAGTATGGTGTTCATTATCACTGAACCAATATATATTTGTTTAGGGGTTAGCTGAAGGACGCCTCCAGGTGCGAGAATTTCTCGTTGCATTGAAGACCTGTTGGTGACCTTCTGCTGTTGTCTGCTCTATGGTCGGGTTGTTGTCTCTTTGGCACATTCCCCATTTCCATTCTCAATTTTATATAAAAAAAAAACTCAAACATAAATTCATTAAGCTGAAGCCCATAAAAAATGAGAGAATCGAACATTGGACTAAACCAACAACCGGAACGAACTGAAAATTCTGTCATATTCTTGACTTGGTGCCGGCATTTCCCGTAGAAATGTCGGTTTAATCGACTGTTTTTTACATTGAAAAAATGCTTGTACCAAGTCAGGATTTTTTTTATTTGTTTGAGCTTTTGATCGTGTCATTTGATTATATATAGGGACTTTCCGTTTTAAGTTTTCCTCGGAGTTCCGTATTTTTGTGATTTTACTTTTAATAACCTGGTTTAGAACTAGTTTAACCTCTCACTTGTATTACAAATGTAAATTGTTCCGTGAGAAAATCGCAACTCCTGTGTCATCGATTGTTTTAAAATGCATGAGGAAAACTAATGTAGTAATCAGCTAGTTGTCCAAGACAATTTACAATACAGGGGAGTCCTATGTAATTATTTTTTTTAACAAAACTGTCAACTAAATATGTTAAAAGACAAAGCCAGTACACAAAGAGAATAAACCAACATAACAAACAACAGTCAGTGCACAGCAAAGAACTATACAAATACTTTGCCGTCATTGTACACAATTTCTAATTTTTAAGTGTCGACAAGACTACATGTGCATGCACGTAGTATTCTTAAAAACCTTATATTAGTGATACGAATATTTTTTTTAGTTTTCTTACTTGCAAGAAATAAATTAAAAGACATTCGGTATTTCACAGCTTCCTGTATTTTGTTTGTCTAAACTTTCAGATTTTTATCTTTTTTTCTGGAATTTTCTTTATTTATTAATGCAGATTGTAATTGTACCTTTATACTTTTTTTTGTAAAGTATTGCATCTTTAATAATGGGATTGAACAGATTACAATAATGCATTATTATTTGATACGGAATACATCAACATTTTTTATGATTAATTTCCGGCTTGTGTCTGTACTGGGAGTTGCATTCATTTTCTGTTCTTTTCTATATAATTATCAGCTTTATCCATAAAATACAATATAAACTACATAGGTGATTCAAACGTCGGATGTTGGGTATTTAACACCAATTCCAATCTTACAGTCATTTCTTTTACATCATGATGAGCCAACATTCATTGATATTGTGTTCAACAAAGAAACGATTAATTTCTTAATTATCAAAATGGATTAAAAGTGGAGATGTTCTTCATATGTCATCACTATTGAATCATTTGGTAAGCTTTTTGTACTTGTGAATTATGCTTATGTACTTGCTGGGTACAATTTATTACAATAGTAAAGCCGATATGGATGGTGATTTTTCTTTATTCGGTTAACGATTGTCCCATAAATAATTAAGAATACGATGGTCGTTGTAGAAACTGGTACACACTTTACCTGTAAGGTGAGAAAAGCTGTTTTATGTGGATTTTTTTCACAATCTGCAATAGAAGAATCTAATATATATTTGTTGTCTATTAATTTAATGACCGTTCAACAAATTATTAAGGATCCGATGCCCTATACAAAATCTGGTACGATATATACCTGTATGATGAAGCAAACAGCCGTTCTAGATAGATTCCAATAAAAAACATTACGTCTTGACCGATATATATTTGCTTGGGCTTTAGGGAGAAGGACGGGTTTTCTTGATGTTGTTTAACGATTCTTGTTTGTTTTTTGTAATCAACGATTAAACTCAAAATATCACAGCTTGTTAAATATAGAAGTTCCAATGATGCATTGAAATTGAACTACAATTGGGATCTATAATGATCCGCTTTGTAGGACAAATGTCAAGATCCATATTCCTATAAATATCAATGTCAAAGTTTTTTTTCTCATTTGTATGGGTATTATTGGAATGTAAAGAACAGTCTTGTAAACATATAAAACAAGTGAGTCTTTATTTACTAATTCATTGAGGTATTACGAGATTTAAATGTAACCATATCGTTGTATCAAATAAGTAGGCTATAGTTTGAAGTGTAGATTTCCTGTCAATGAAAACATTGATTTTCATTTACTGGTTTTAACTATTAAAGAAACCAGGACAATTTAACAGACAGGTTAAAGAACAACATTGTATACAGATTATGATTTCCATATGTAAACATAATGATTGCTTGTTTTTCTTCTTCACCCAATTTAAAAAAATTAAAGGTAAGTTAGGTTAAAAAACCAAGACACATTATTTATTTAATACTTGTATCTATGATTATAATAATTGAATTTTGAAAGTCTCAAAAAGGGGTTTTCAAATGAAGTCTCTTAACTTAGAATAAACATCACAGAACATATGTTAAAATGATACTTCCTCCTATTTGTTATCTGTTTGACTTAGCACACTATATTTATTCTGGAATAAAGATTCTTAAAGTTTGTTGTTTTCAAACTATGTGAGAGGGTAAAAAATGCGTCGTCTGTTCACGAATTCTTCCAAGAAACACAATAATGAAGACTGTAATACTACCGAGAAACTTAAATATGAACTCCAGTTTTCAGAGTATTTTCCATAAAGTGATTAAAACTCCAAAATTAGGAAGCGGTTCGGCGATTTTTGAGGAAGGTATTTATTCGGTAAACAAAGAAAGATGTTGTGGTTTGATGTTTCAAATATTTCTAATAACTTACGTTTTGACTATTTGTTTATAAGTCTTTTTTCTTTTCAAACTTTATTTTCCTTTTTTTCAAATGGGGCATGCAGCGAAGATGACTGATTTAATTTGACCAATTCGTATACTTGCATTTGTCATAACAGCAAAGACAAGTGCAATAAAGATATTATTTTAGGGGGGGATAAAAAGTATACTTGCTTTATTTATTGAATGACTTTATAATTTCCAATTTCTTTTAAGTGGTGCTACTCCATTTGTATCACTTGTGTTGTATTTGATATACTTCCAGAATCGCTATGGTGGTCTAAGTATATTTTCTGTCATGTCTGCATATTTTTAAAAGGCTTGTCAGTTGTTTAAATCTTTTTTATGTTAGTATAATAATAAACAAAGTGCATTGATATTTCAGTAATTATAATAGTTTGTTATCTGGGTAAAATTTGGATGTATCCACACATTTTTACTTGTACACGATACTTATTAAAACTTGAAAGTCAAACAAAATAGATAAAACAACCTTATTATGATGATAAGCTGTCATACTTAAGCATTTCTTTGATATTTCTTTTTAAAATACTTTAAAGTTCCGTTAAGTTAAATGTCTAGCTCCATTAGGAGAAAGGCTTAGATTTTAAAATCATTCAGGGTTCTCTTCAAACTGCTCAACACTTTATACTAATTTCCCATTCATTACTAGAACCGGAAATTTGTGATCATATGGTTTTTCATTGTTTAGAAGATCGATAAAGCTTAGTTAATTATATCAACGTTTAGTCACACTTAAAAGACTTGTTGTGCCATAATCAATACTACTAAAGAAGATGCAACAGCATCGATCGTTTACGGTGAGTACCATTTGCTTGATGAATAAATATTTTGATAAATACAGAGCTGTATAATTGAATATATTAAAAATTTTAATCCGTTAAAAGATAACATTGTTTCAATAGGATTGATTTCAATTATTTAATTTAATAAACATTTTCAATATGATAGAGAAAATGAAAGCAATCTCAGAGGTATTTGTCCATCGTTGATAATTTTTTTGATAGATTACTGTAATTCTATTATTATAGATGTATACCATCTTCTATACACATGAAAGGATATATTATAGTCACTAATGATAAAACTAACTTTCACACAAGGTCATGATGGTAAATATATACACAATTATACGAAATGGTCACTGTGCGGTATTCTAAATGGGTTATATTCAGCTGTGTTTAAAAGTGTCATATATTATACCGTAATTATGACGGATAAGTGTTCTTATTCTACGTAAACTAGTACTATTCTCTATTTCAATGACCGAGATTAAATAGGGAGATTAAACAATTTAATCAATCCATGCAACATAGTCATATGTACGACTATAGTCAGAATAATAGTGTAATATATTCGGAAATTATATCTTAGTTATATTGTCATTTTGGAAATCAGAGGTTGAAAGCAATATACAAATATAATGATTACTTAACACTCACCACTTTTCTAGATTCGGGATTTTTTGAGCTCAATATATTGTCATGACAATCGTGGTTAATTGTAGAAGACCAATTATTGGCCATAAGATATATTGAAGTGATTTTGTATTTTGTGTCGTTTGTCTTCCATCTCATTTGCGCATACCCTTCATCTATTTTTTTCATATGTAAGGGAAACTAAAATGTATGACAGAAAATAAGAAAACGGAAGATACATGTAGTAGGAACCGCGAGATAAAAGACACAGAAAACTGAAAGATAATGTGAGTAAGCGTTAGCGCACACCCATCAGTTACGTCGAGACAAGGTATAACAGCAGAATAAAAAAACCCTGAAAACTGCTCAAACTGTAAGAAGAAATACTAAAACTGGTTTATAAATGCACTATTAGGCCAGACGTTAAAATAGAGATGTAAAAAAAAAAAAAAAAACACACAATGAGTTCACATTTCAGAAACCTACATAATAAAATCGCATACTCGATGAAACTATTGATGCATTGGTGTTATATGCTAACCATGGAATCTCTTGTAAAAAAATGTACATTCACGTACAACATGTATGTCGTGTATTAAACCCATTGCATATTATCTAGAACAAATACTGGTGTTTATGAAAATATTTTATAAGTTAATAAATCTATTGACTAGTTTGGAAGCAATTAATTAGTTTTAAAAGTTGTTTCTCCGTTTTATCTATTTAATTAATGATCCAGTCTTGAGTTCGATTAAATAACAGACATACATAATACGGCAGTTTATTGTGATTGACGGTTTAACCGATTTAGAAAAAAATAAATGACGAAGTCTTTGTAAAAAATTCTGTGAAAAGGACCATATGCAGGCAGGTAACTGGACGGATATTTCTTATAACAGTGAACATATACTGAATAGTCATCATTGTCTCAAAAATAAATTTTATTATTCTCGACAAAAAACGTTTCTTTGAAAATTTTATATTCCAAACCGGCAGTTCATTAGCTATACTCGTTACCTTCTCACGTCACTGTTGACGACAAAGTATCGTTTGACTACGATACAGGAGTGGAGTCGGTTTGGTTTTTTTTGGTGTGTGTGTGGGGGGGGGGGGTACCGGTTGAGGGTGTGATACATGAGAAATCTACGTGTAACTGAAAATTATATTTCTATGCGGTTGTTGTTACTAGCATATATCCGTACAAATTTAGATGAGCAGAAATATAACAGTTTTAAGATGAACGTAAAAAATAAGTTAAGTAACACACTTATACAATACATACGGTACAAGTAAATTTTTTATGTGGCGAGAGCATGCTAAGCTCGAGCACAATATGAAGTTTACTGACCCGTATACATAGTATAAGGTCAATAGATCACTGTGTAACGATCAAACATTAATATAAATAGACAAGCAAGCACGAGAAATCGCATTTGATCATGACCATTTTCCAGGTGGAGTTTGATCTATTATAATTTAATAATAGATTAAATAAATGTGTAAATTACCGTGTACCCTTTATAAGAATGAATTCAGTCAACGGAAATAGTCCTTCAGTTTTCAGTTTTTAATGTTAATATCATTTTTTTTCGAATAACTGAACATGCATAGCCCATCACCAGAAAAATGTCACTTTAAAGGTTACATAAAAATCGATACAAATTATGTTATATGATTGATAACATAGAATAATACAAAATTGAATCTAACTGACTGCAACTGACTGCAAATATAGTGAAATATTATTTCAACATTCCGCTTTAATGAAATCAATGTTTGAAACGAAAAAAAAGATATGTTTCAATTTGTATCTAAATCGAAGCAAAGGTTCTTTTAAAAAAAGAAAGAAAAAAAAAAAAAAACAACAACAAATGAAATCATATTCAAAAGTTATATATATGTTCCGGACCATATGAGTATTTGGACCATACGCATATGGTCATGACCATATGGGTATATACTCATATGGTCCGACCATACGCGTATGGTCGGGGTAATTAACACTCTGTTACAGTTTACTTTTAATACTTCTAAACTCTTCATATGGTATGACCGTTCATTCAAAAGACGCTATCATATAGGTAATTTTATCGTTATATTATAATAAAAAGATAAGCTAAATAAAAATAAGAAGTTTCACATTGTTATTTTTACTTAATTGTCAAATTTAAAGTAACACATTTTATACCGATGGTCATTACCGATGGTCATAACCGATTTGTTATTACGAGTAAATGGCAATATGTCGACTAAAAAATTAAATTCCAAAAATTTCTTAATGAACTGTTACATAAGAAGTCACTGGAAAGTAGCATACTATTAGTTTATTTAAGTTGTGTTGTGAAGATGGTGTATTGCAGTCAACCATTTTACGATATTTGAGATCTAGAGCTTCTTAAAAACACTGTAGACATCAGAATTCCCAAAGACCTCGGTATCACTGTAGGCAGCTGCAAAAAAGGCTTGTTTTTCACTCGCAAACAAAATGTGTAAATGAAAAAGATCGTGCACAAAACTTGCAAATGCAAAAAAGCTATGATACCGTGTGGAAGTGAATGTCATCCAAGCCTACATGCACTAATGTAACTAGCGATGAAAACTAACTATGGCATCAATATTAATTTTTTACGTAGTTTTTTTTATTATAAAATTAAAAAATTGTCATGTTTTAAACCATCACTGTTTTTTTTTAGATAAAGTTCTTGTATTATTGAAACGTTTATAATGTAATTTGGAAAAATAAATATACCTATATGATCCAAATACTCATATGGTCCGGCCCGTTAATAACCAAACGAGTATTCTACTCATATGGTCCGACCATACGCGTACGGTCGGACCATACGCGTATGGTCGGACCATATGAGTATACGCATATGGTCATGACCATACGCGTATGGTCCAAATACTCATATGGTCCGGAACATATACAATGAACTGTAAAACGGAAATCGATCAAACATTGACTAAATGTAACATGACGTATCAAATAACATACGATTTAACTTATATCATTATTTATAGCATTCTCACATTGACTTTAACAACGATACTTTTGTTTGTTCAAAACTTCAAAAGTTTGTTTCAATCATACTTCACAATAATACAGTACAGAAATTTGCCGCTTAAAAGAATACTACAATAATTAAATTTACATGTATAATACATGATGCAAATTTGATATATTCGTTAAAAGTAAACAACCGTTCACCACAAATAAGTAAGTCTACATATACCGGATTTCCGTCTTTTTTTATATATATAACAATTCAATCTATTCACTCTCAGTTTTTCTATGTAAAGTGTCTTCATTAAGGAATTAATGTGCTGATTAATGCGTGGTAGTGTACGCATGTAACCGTTGATTGATACAAAGTGACCAGAAACTGACTGACTTAGTAGTGTGGTATCATAGGTGGCGAAAACAATAATTGACCCAGGGGAAACCTTGGGTATGAATGTAATTACAGGTAAGTTATAGTGTTTCACTTTCACTACTTCCTCAATTATCAGCTCTTCAACTTCGTACTTTATTTGGCATTTTCATTAACCTTTTTGGATACGTTCGTCACTGATGAGTCTTTTGTAGACGAAACACGCGTCTGGCACAAACACAAAATTCCAATCCTGGTATCTATATGATGAGTTTATTAACTATATACAAAGATATCTATAAGATATGTATGAAAGACCGCGGGTAGGGAAAAAGTAAAATCCCAAAAATATTGAACTCCGAGAAAAATTCAAAATGGAAATTCCCTAGGGACATTCAGCTGTAAAACACATTCTTTCATAAAGAAGTTTCGTCTATCTCGGCCAACAGCTTTTTTTCTTCTAGCGTATCGAATTCTTTAAAAAAAAATACATATATTTAAGGACAGTTATGCTTCACAACAATGACAGATTGTGAACAAGACCTGTCGGGCGTCCATCCTTTCACTATGAGAACGTTATGAAGCTTGTATGTACAACTGGCAGATTTTGTCGTTATTTTACGGAATTTTATATAAGTAGAATCATTAGAAAATGGTTGTAGATTTTTACGGAAGTAATACTTTTTATAAATATCAAAACAAGAACGTTTTGTGTGTTCATGCCCTGTCTTGGCTGAAATAAACTTACTATGAATCGATAATTGAGGTAAAGATTAAAGATGATTGAAAAATGCTTCATAGTTTTGTTACATGAGGGCGAGTTGTGGTAATTGGCTTTTCTCAAAATTTACAATTTGTTGGTTTATTACTTTTATATCGTTGTTGAAATACAGAAATACAGAAATATTATTATTATTATCATAGGAAAATAGCCTCTCACAATCAGGAATTGACCATGTTTGAAACAAAATTGAACGTTGTAAAAATACAAAGAAAAAGACCATACATTGTATATATATATTCGTGCAGGTGTTTTTTAACCCGCTTTACCTGTATTAGAGGTTTCTCAACATCTTACAAACGAACGAAAATTGACGTAGCTTTAAACCGTAGCGAGAAAAAAGGGAGCATTCATTTAATTGCTTACTATCGGATGTGCTCTACCTTAAAAAAAAATCATAGTCTTTTAAATTAATAAAAATATAAATAAAGGTTTTGTATTAAACCATTTTGAGTTGTAGTCATTTTTAAAAACCTGATATATATATGTTGTGTACAACTTGACAATTTGTACAAATTTTATTTGAACCAAAAAATTGTACAAATTATAATTTGTATTTTTACTTTGTACACATTGTAATTGTACAAAAAGTGTCTTTGTCTGAAATGAGGGCCCTCATGGGGTTTTTGATTATGTGATTACTTGGCCGTTTTTTTAATGATTATTTGATTATTAAGCCAAATATTTCATGATTATTTGATTACCTAGGACTGTATTTTTAGTTTATGATTATTTGATTACTAAAGATAAGCAAATATTTAATGATTATGTGATTATATTGGCAAAAAAATGGTGATTATGTGATTACTAGGACCCCCCCCCCCCATGAGGGGCCTCTGAAATATATTTATAACTTGTACAATAATTTATAATGTACTTTGGTGAAAAAAGCATTCACACACACTTCACCTTATTTATCAAATACTAAATAAAAGTAGTTTCTTATCATTCGATTTTGCAGTTCAGTAAATACGGCATCGGGAATTGCACAACATCTTTTGACAATCATAGTTTCATTCCGAAACCTGTACATACATTCATATGCATTTACATGATAGAAACCCCAGACAACCTGTTTTTATAATGCTGCTTAACTGTGTCATATAGCGAAAGCTGAAACCAAAGAACTGTTCCTGTGAATAAACATGTGTCTTTCAGAACTTTAATTTAACTTTAAGACATAGATATCCTGTTAAAATATATACAGCTTTTCAAATTTAGTACCCACAATCTCCAGATCCAATAATTACCTTATATATTTCGTGAACTGGTTTGGACACAATCATACTACTGAATATGTATAAGGACATTAACCCCAAAACACCAAGTTCTGATAGTTACTGTCTCGTTTTCGTGCTAAGATATTTGTCTTTGATCTAGATCTATAATTGTCAACTTATCGCACGCTTCCTAGTAAGAATGATTGATGTTTCAATTTCAGTGTCATACTCAATTTAATTATAAGCTCATTATTCTTGTCCTTGGTGTACACATGATTGTTTTTTCGTGTATCGTTTCTTGCTAGGTTCAGAACTCTTTGGGCAAATGTCTCCTTCTGATCAAGAATGTTGTCCATGTTTACACTATTTCATCAACTGAGTAAATGACTAAAAGAGTGTAAACAATAAATACTGGGATATATAGCTTTGGCAACTTATGAACAATTGACCCAAAAGTAATAACCATTGCAAAGTTTTGAAGAAGAGATCAATGTGAAAGTCACAAATTCCCGATACCATTATTCAAACGAATGATAAATAACTGTTTTTGTTATTTTGTAAATAAGATGTACTATATGGTCATTTTAATAACAGTTCTAAGATGGTGTATATCGATCGATATTATAAATTATTAATTTAGTTATAAGTGAATTGTCATCAAATATTGGACAAATTGTAATTTGTACAGGAGGCATTTCATAGGCGGATCCAGGGGGCCCTTGGGGCCCGGGCCCCCTTTCGTGGGAAAAATTTGGTTGATTATATAGGGAATCACTGAAGCATGGCTGGGGCGCCCCCCCCCTTAGGTCAGTCAGCGGGCCCCCCTTATGCAAAGTTCTGGATCCGCCACTGCATTTTTGTACAAATTACAATTTGTACAAAGTTAAATACAAATTATTATTTGGACGATTTTTTTGTACAAATTGTACAGAAAGATAACTTGTACACAACACAAATAATATAATATACAATAAACGATTCAATCAAGTTGAAAACAGTAGATTAATCAATAAATTATGGAGAAGAATATGAAAGGACAGTTATCGTACAACATATCGTGCATATTATAACACCTTCGGTTAATAAGTCACATCTTGAATTTTAATATGGAAATGATATTATTTAATATTCTAATACTTATACATATTTAGGTTTAGTTTTAAGTGAACTTTTATATTAAAATGTAACTGCCACAGCTGTGGCAGCTACTACAAATAGTCTAAGAGCACTTGACCTTGTTATAGATAGGTTCAAATTTGTTTGGTGGTGTTACTCATAATGTCTTTTTAAAATTATATGATAGTTTGGTGCTTCCAAATGTTGAATATGTTGTGCTGGTACTTTGGGTTGAAAAACTTTTCTTTTATTAAAAACAATGGCAATGCTTAATTCGACTATGGTGCCCTTTGAACAATATGTGTTCTAATCGTTTAAACAGAAAAAAAATCATATGGGCAGACATTATGAGTTAAAAACGTAAGTGTATAAAAAAAAAATGGAATTTTCATGTGAGGAAAACATTTTCTGATTGTAATGCAGAACATTTGTGTATCATTAAAGAATATGTTAATAGTACCTCAGTTGTCAATACTGTTACGTCTAAAATGTTAAGTAAATATGTTGAACAGTGGCAATGCAATTTACAGGCAGAGAAAGCTTTATTTAATAAAGGTTGTAACAAACTTCGTACATATATTTTTTTAAGAACAGTTTTGAAACGGAAACTTATTGTAAAATTCCAATGCCATTTTCGCAAAGGAGTTCTTTTGCCAAACTTCGATGTTTTGTAGCACCACTAAGAATCAAAACGGGGAGATAGGCAAACAATACTTTTAAAAGATCGAGTTTCTGATAATTGTGTGGATAGGTTATGTTATATTATCGTGTCCTTTATATGACGATTTTAGAAAATAATTATATGATGAAGTATAGTGATTTTATGTCTTTCGATAATGAACCAAAATTAGTGTTTTTATTTACAGAAAATAATATGATTCGGAGCTGTGCCAAAGCCTGTAATCCTATTTCTCAAATCATGAGACGTAGAAATGTTTTTTATCTTACCTCCTATACATTTCTAGGAATATGATTGGTTAAAAGCCCGCGTGGAAACCGTGTATATGTCATATAAGTTAGAAGGGAGGCGGGACTTATTTCATTCACGGTAAGTATTGGTGTTACGTCCCTTTACATTCCATATTAGGTTAGAAGGGAGGCGGGGCTTATTTCATACACGGGCAAACAGTAGTGTTACGTCCATTTATAAAAACAAAACGGTACGGAGAATTATTTTTAAAAGTTTCAACAGACGAAGAAATTGATGATTAAGATTGAAATAAATTCATAAAACACATTTAAACCTAACAAGTTGTTATTGTTGGCATCTGTTTTTATAGGATCAATGGAAGTAGTTTCTTAATGCTATCAGTATTGAAGACTTGCTCATCTTGATAGGTCGTTAGTCTTAATTTCACACGTTAAGATAGTCGGTAAGATAAATTCGTAACATAGTGTGCAAGTGATGTAATACGATATATATGGGGTCAGTAATTTATCATGCTGCTCTTTTGGGTCAATCAAGATTTTGTAATTAAAATGTTCAATAACGTTGGGGAATCTAGCTCTGTGCTGCTTGACAAAGTGCTAGATAAAGTGAGTCTCCACCAAAATTGTCGATACCGACAATTCACCACAGCGGTTTTGGGTGGGAATGGTTCACTCACGACTGCAAAAATAGACACGAAATTAGATTGATATATAGTTTTATTGCACACCAGAAGTCATAAACCTCATTTGAATATATAAACAAACACAAATGTATAAATAAATGAACACAAATACGATTAGTTCCGTTTACCTACTGACTTAATATTTTCTGTTATGATTTGACATAGTTAATCTGATTATAAAGTCTCATGACTGACCATGAACTATAGGGATTAACTTGTAATTCGTATTAAAGCATATTTCTAATATTTTCAGTTAGCATAAAAATAATTGTCAAAATTAATATAGCAAATAAATATCATTTGTGATCAATTATTTGTTTCAAATAAATTGTTACCTTTGATAAAATTGTGAGAAATTAAAATGCAATAAATTAAGAAGATAACACGTACCTGTAAAAATAGACACGAGATTAGAATGATATATAGTTTAATGGCACACCAGAAGTGTTAAACCTGGCTGCAACGTTTTCTTATATACCACCCGACGTCCGTCTCTATGTTTACAAGTTTTTTGATACATCCCGTTCTTAAAGATGTATTAGGCAATTTTTCTCTTTTTAAGACTTAATTTATTTTTACGTGTATATACACTTTTCACCTATTTATTGTTTCAGATAAAGGATTCCAATCTTGTTTCTTGTCCTACTTAATTGTGCACATCCTTAAGCTATAAGCCTGTTATATATCTTTTTTATACTTTAATTTATTATTGTATTTATGATTTATGAAACTCAGTTTGATATGTTTTCTAACACGTTTCTCTAGCCAAAACTGTAATGACTCCCATCTATTCTTTGCGGGCATTAAATAATGGACTTCATTAAAGATAACCGTTTTATTTATTGTCATATAATCCACTCTATTAACACAATGTAGCATGAATAACAAAGGTATGCTGGTGTTCAATGAATGATTACAAATGATGACAGGTAATTATAACTCCAAACTGAACGTGAACATCAAACGTGAACGTCAAACGTGAACGGTAAAAAGACTGTGCCGGAATCTGGCAGATATATCAATAAATGATGCTGAATCATCAACGTGAGCATGTAAATAAGGGGAAATTACAAAAGAGGGGAAAGTAACGAAGAAGATAGTAAATGTAAGTCAACTTTCGGAAACATCATGAAATAATTACCGACGAGTCAGTACACTCCCCGTCTGGCATGCTATTTATGCCACTTTACTTTTCACAATTTCTTGACAATAGCACAACTCCTACAACGAACATCTCTACATCCCTGAATCGACACCTAGTTTCTTTTGAGATTCTATTAACAAGAAAGTTCTTTATCAGCGCAATTGATCTAACAAGTGACTTTCAGTTTCCAAATCTGTTGAATCGTTGTGATCCTAAGGATAGTTTCTCGAGACTCGCTGTTTTTCTACTCGTAATGTCAGGAGTTAATTCGTTATCGGTGTCAGGATTAATGAGAGAAAAGCTTTTAATAGTTTGATCGGCATAAATTTTTATCACCGGACCAGATAGCCATATACTATTTTCTAATTTCGAAGGAATTATTGATCGAGTTGCCAGATCGGCTGGGTTGCCATCTGTATGCACATAAGACCATTGTTCGGAATTTGACACTGTGTGGATTTTCGCAACACGGTTTGAAAAATAATTGTAAAATCGTCGTGATGAATTGAAGATGTACCCTAGTACAACTTTACTATCGGTATAATACTGAATATCAGACAAAGGTATATCTAACTGGTCAGATATTGTTTGTCCTATTTCTGTTGCTAGCAAAGCTCCACATAGTTCTAAGCGTGGAATCGTATGAGTGTGACTGGGTGCAACTTTTGCCTTTCCCATAATAAAACCAAAATTCTTATCGTCATCTAGTTGTATGTAACCAACTGCGGCTATTGCCTTCTCTGATGCGTCGGAATAAATGTGAATCTTCCTTGTTTTCGCTAAACTAAATGAAGTAGGTACAAACATCCTTTTGAATTTTACTTTTTCCAAATCAAAGAGTGACGTTCTCCAAGATTCCCATTCGTTGTAAACCTCTTCCGGTAACGGTTCATCCCACATTATCTGTCCTGTCATAACTGATCTAAGCAGTAATTTTCCTTTAATAGTTACTGGTGCTAAGTATCCAAGAGGATCAAATATACTGTTTATTGTTGACAATAATCCTCGACGAGTATACGGTTTGACATCTCTATCGATGCAGTACATGAAAGTATCAGTTTCAAGGTCCCAGTTCATACCAAGGCTATGTTGTACAGGAAGAATATCGGAACTAAGGTCGAGATCCTTAAGACTCTTTGCAAGATCTTCATTATCAAACGAATGCATAACTTCCTCAACATTTGAAGATATCTTGTGTAGTCGAATATTACCAATAGATTTTAAAGCTGACTTAGTTCTCTTCATGAGATCAATTGCTTCGGCGCTAGAAGGTTTCGAAGTTAAACCATCATCAACGTAAAAATCTCTAGTGACAAAATCAAGCATATCGGAGCCAAAGTCATTTTCTCCTTCCATGGCAGTTTTTCTAAGTCCGTATGATGCAATAGCAGGACTAGGACTATTGCCGAATACGTGCACACACATGCGATACACTGTTAGAGGTTTGTCAAAATCATTGTCGGTGTACCAGAAAAATCGTAGATAGTCTCTGTGTTTTTCATCAACTTTAAAACTGTAAAACATTTGTTCTATATCGCCCATAATGGCCACTTGCTCCCTACGGAAGCGGAGCAAAACACCGATAAGATTATTCGTCAAATCTGGTCCACTAAGCAACACATTGTTAAGAGACACTCCATCAAATTGTGCAGAGGAATCAAACACAGCACGAAGTTTCCCAGGTTTCTTGGGGTGATAAACCCCGAATATAGGCAAATACCATTGTTCCTGATCATCGTTGATATGTGGGGCCTTTTCAGCATGACCCTTTTCTAGAATTGTATTCATGAAAGTGAAGAAATGTTCACGCTTCTGAAGATCTTTGCGAAGATTTGCATCTAGACCTTTGGCTCTTTTCCATGCTAGATTTCTGTTATTTGGTAGAACTTGACGATCTTGTCGAAACGGTAATGGGGCGGACCAATTACCACTTGAGTCCTTCCAAAGGTTTGTATCCATAGATTCTATAAATTCTCTGTCATCACGAGACAGTCCAGGTTTATCATCATCAGGACGGCGAATAAACACATCTTTGCCAATTTTGTCGTATGCACTTTCATCAACTTCAATTGTACGCACTTCATAAATTTTAAGTTCACTTGTACACGTTGGAAATATCGATATTCTATCTGAAGAAAGTAAGTATGTCTTTTTAACACGAGTTTCGTCTGGATAGTGCAGTTTTCCGAGACAAGTTTCACCAATAACTGTCCATCCCAGAGGAAGTTTCTGTGCGTAAGGCGCATTTTCAGATCCAATTCTTTGATCAAGCACGTGATGAGCAGAAATGAGATCGCGTCCAATTAAGAGCAAGATTTTGGACTCTTCGTCAAGAGGTTCAATAAATTCCACGAGATCACTGAGATGATTATGAAACAAAACAACTTCCTGAGTAGGTATTTCGTCTTTAGAATCTGGAATGAGGTTACACTCTAAAATGTCAGGCACATTAAATTGAGTTTGTCTATCTAATGACTCGACGACTAAACCACTAAGCTTTCGACCAGATGATTGAGATTTTCCAGAACATGTTGACAATGTAAAATCAGAGACACTCGTTGATCCAAAGTAATCGAAGAGTTCCGATTTTCCTAAGGTTCTATTCGATTGATCGTCCATTAAAGCATATACTTTTAGCCTTCTATCCGGATTGTCACTACGATACACTTCTACCGGTATTATCTTTGCACATGATTTGCCACCAAATTTATTCATGCAAATCTGTGTGCATGCTGATTGTATAGGAGTTTGAACTTCGTGTTCCAAATCAACAGGCTCCCCGCCATGACCTGATGGCTCTGTAGACTTTTGATCACGATTTTTTTATGTGCAGTGCTGTAGGGTGATCTGTTTTTCCACACTCACCACATTTGATTGCGTTAGGACAGTTCCGTTTAAAATGTGATACTGACAAGCAACATCCGAAACATAATTTGTTCAACTTTAAAAATTGTCTACGTTCTTGTATTGGCTTTGATTTAAATGTTCTACAATCATTAAGTGTATGGTTTGTACCATGAATCAAACATTTCTCACGTGGATCCACACTTTGACTCCTCTCATTTTTTTGTTTCAGCGAAGTCTGTTTTCCTGGTACGAACGTCATTAAGTTTCCCTTTTGTTGTTGGTAGTTTATCCTTAAAACCAGTGTTTGCCTGTTGACTGTCATATAAAAAAACTTGGATTGTTCTTCACCTTACTTTGTTGCTGAATAAACTGAGCAAATACATGAAATGGCGGATATATTGTTTTGTTTTTATCGTTGTAATTAACGGCCATAGTAGTCCATCGTTCCTGAAGCTGATATGGAAGCTTAGCTACGATTGGCGTTACACCAACTGATGAGTCAAAATAGGAAAATATAACCTTGTAATTGTCATTTTCTTTCACAGATGATATCTCTGACAAGATGTCTGACAGATCATACAACTTAAAATAATCTTTATTTGTAATGCGTGGAAAAGCTGCTAGTTTTGTCTTGAGTGCACTATCGATAAGCTCTGGGCTACCATACCTTTCATTCAATCTCTCCCAGATTAGCTTTAGAGCTCTTGACGGATTGTTAGTATTCGCAGCTTTGATACTTTGAACTTGTGTTTTAGAACTAGGACCAGTCCACTTTAACAATAGGTCTATTTCCTCACTTGAATCTGTATCAATCTCTTTCACTATTTTCTTGAAACTGTCCTTCCAAGATGGATAATACTTGGGTTTGTCATTAAAAATATTGAACCTTGACATTAAGAGATCACGTTTTAGCAAGAAACGTGTGAAATCAGTAGCAAGAGTTCTATCACTCGGATAAGGATGATTATCTGACACATGCGTATCTGCAATAATATTTTTTCTTGGAATGAACGAGTTGGCGTGTGGGTCTAATGTTCCACTGACATGTGTGTTTTCTTGATCGATATGAGTTGAATGTTTGTTTTCTTTATCGATATGAAATGCATCAGTGTTTTCTTTGTCGATCTCAATTGAACTAATTTGTTTCTGAACATGATTTATATATGCGGCAGTTTTTTTATTTCGAATCAAGTGGTGGTTGATCAGGCAACACTTGTGACATATTTTCATCGCATTCATTTTGCAAAGCATTAGCCTCCGCTTCAACTGCTGCTGCTTCCTTCTGTCGAGAAAGCAGGTCTAAATCGGCTTCAATGTCGGCCTTCTTGCGTTCTACTTTTGCTGATTCTATCGACCTTTTCTCTTCTATAAGAGCCTTCTTCTTCAATAATAAAGTTTCTTTCTCTGCAAAATGAACTTTCACCTTTGCAGCTTCAGCTTTGGCCCTTGCTCTTGCAAGAACTGATGAAGAGGAGGTACTATGTGTTTTTCTGGATGAGTGGCTTCTCCTAGAACTTCTGCTAGCTAAGGAATTCTCTCTCTCTATAGCACGTAACTCATTAATGAATGTGTTCATTCGTTTACTTTCTGTTTCCACAAATTGCGTAAAATCTTGCATTTCACCTGATAGTTTATGAACTTCATCCATGCCTTCAGCAGTGTTAGTCCTCGAAAGAAAATCTAAGTATTCTTTACAAATTGTGTCATAACGTACAGTTCCACTCATGAATTCTGTTTTTAGCTCCTGTAATGATGTTAACTCATTTGAATACGGTTCAATGTTTCTTGCTAAAAGCGGAAGGTCACTTTTTACGATTTGCATTTTCAACAGAAATTTTCTTTGTTTGTTTTCAAAAAGTTCTTTACCACTCTCAGTAAGTGTGCGTAATCTTTTATCGGTATCCACAGTGTTGATCATCTCGGATGTAGTACTTGACGCAGAGTCAGTATTGTCTTCTATACCAGCCATCTTGAATGCCGGGTAAGTTATATCACTAGCCAGTCAAATCTCCTTAGTCTTTTTACTGTAATGACTCCCATCTATTCTTTGCGGGCATTAAATAATGGACTTCATTAAAGATAACCGTTTTATTTATTGTCATATAATCCACTCTATTAACACAATGTAGCATGAATAACAAAGGTATGCTGGTGTTCAATGAATGATTACAAATGATGACAGGTAAGTATAACTCCAAACTGAACGTGAACATCAAACGTGAACGTCAAACGTGAACGGTAAAAAGACTGTGCCGGAATCTGGCAGATATATCAATAAATGATGCTGAATCATCAACGTGAGCATGTAAATAAGGGGAAATTACAAAAGAGGGGAAAGTAACGAAGAAGATAGTAAATGTAAGTCAACTTTCGGAAACATCATGAAATAATTACGGACGAGTCAGTACAAAAACCTCAAAATATAAAATGTAGAAAAATAATTTCTTACAACTTGCCATAAGGTGATTCGAGCTTCGCTCTCACCCCATATGGAATTTACTGACCCAATATATCTCGTATTAGGTCACTAGCACACTATGTAACTAATAATACTGTAAATAATATTCTTATAGATATGTTTTATAATAGAGGAATTCTTTACGTAATGTTTTTAATGTTATAATCTCTTATAATTCTGTACAGAATGGCTCTCTTTTTATATCTATATATTTTTACACTAAATGTAATGTTGTATTTATAGATTGTCGTTGATCATCTCAACGAGATTGATTTTCTCGCTTGAGCCGGGACGGCTATTTTACCTATGACCACGATGTCAATTTCATGTCAATTTCCTTAGCAACACCACGTGCCTCCTTAGTTTCTAGCGATAATTTTCCATCCCAAGCGAGTAGAATGATATGAAAATTATCATAAAAAAAGATCAAAGGAAAAATGCACAAAATAGCGATAATATACGTTATTGAGAGATGAGACTTTAATACAGTATTGAATCGAATAGAATTAAAATACAAGAGATTTGATAAAAAAAGACATCATATCGAAGTTTTTGATACATACATGTGAAAAGGGTTAATGCAGAATAATGGGGTAGGAGGGGATAGGGATTTCAATTAAAATTTGTCTAGTCTATGATAACATTCTTTATAGATTATCGTTGACCCTCCGTAAAACTCCTACGCAAAAATGAGGTAAAACAAATAAAGAAACGCGTCTTGAAAAATCAGTTTTCAGATTGAGAAACATCGTCGGATTCGATTTTAATTTCGTTAACGTTGTCCCGAACCCTTAAATCAAAATTATCCTTTCTTCCCCTAAATGAATATTACTGATTTATAATCAAGCTCAACTGACAAGAAGATAAATAAAGGGAACTATTGGAATAAATATTCGAAAAAAAAAACCCAGTAATTTTGAAAAAGATAATTTGTAATGTATTTTATTGTGTTTTTGTTGTTTTTTTTACATTTGTAGTTTGTGTTGTTTTCATGGCCTTTGTTATTCTTTTTGAGTATTTTTGATTGTCATACATATATTAGTATACATTACTTGCTATTGTGTTCTTGTATATTGTCTTCTTTTCTTCATTGAGGTTTTATGGTATATTGTTTATATTTAAATGATAAATGTCTTCTATTTTTATTTTTCCCATTTGTTTCTTATTATTTTAGGCATGTACATAAAACAAAATGCATTATGTTTCTGGTCTGTGTATCCTTTCGTTCGTTCGTTCGTCCGTCCTTCGGTCCGTTCGTCCAAATTAGAGTTTTCATCCAAATGTCACGGTACATGAATTTATTTACAGTAAATATGAAAAAATTGTCAACATTTTTTTTGTCAATCAAATCAACTTCGGGTAAAACAAAAGTCAATGATAAGTTGATAAGTACTAACTTAGGTTTTTTTTAAATAACAACCTTTACTACAACATTGTACAAAGACGATGTGCCTAATTAATGGTTAAGGGAAATACATCGAAAGAATAAAAGACATGTTAATAAACGAAACTCAAGGTAAGATTACGTATCATTCAACAACACTAAATTAATTGAATCATTAATGCTTAACCACAGTGCGTCGGACTACTAACACAAAGGTTCCTGGTTCGTTTCCCGTTCCGGGATGAAAATTTCAGGAACTGAATTCTCGGCTCTTCCTTGACACCATTTGCGAGTAGGGTCTTGAGGAAACGATGATAGTCCGTCGGAAGGGGACGATAAATGGCTAACCCGTGTTAAGAGAGAGTCATATCTCTTGCACGTTAAAGACACACTTGTAGACGGGCTTCAAAGTTATTGTGAAACTGCCTATTCTAGAGGAGGCGTCAATCAGATGTGGATACTTAAAAATTCCAAAGATCTTTTAGAGTACATACAATCTAACTATGTTTCATCTTGTAACAGTATTAAAACATTTGATTTTTCTACTCTTTACACTAGTATTCCACATTCCAAACTGAGAGACAAATTGAAAGAGTTGGTATTGCTTTGCTTTATAAAAAAGAATGGCCAACGTAGATACAAGTATCTTGTCTAAGGGAGAGATAAATCCTACTTTGTAAAGAACCACTCTGATTCAAACAAAAAATTCTCTGAAACTAATATTATCAAGATGCTTGATTTCTTGATTGACAACATACAACATGTATTTGTTACGTTCGGAGGACGTGTTTTTCAACAGACTGTCGGCATTCCAATGGGAACAAACTGTTCCCCTCTACTTGCCGACTTGTTCCTTTATTATTATGAGGCTAACTTCATGCAGGAACTTTTTAGGAAGAAAGATAAGAAGTTAGCAATATCCGATAACTCTACTTTCCGCTATATAGATGATGTTCTTTCACTAAATAGTTCACAATTTGGTGACTATGTGGAACGCATCTATCCAATCGAGCTAGAGATAATGGATACCACAGTTAAGTCGGCCTCATATCTTGACTTACATCTAGAAATTGACAATGAGGGTCGGTTGAAAACAAAACTTTACGACAAAAGAGATGATTTCAGCTTTCCAATTGTGAACTTTCCATTTCTAAGTAGCAACATTCCAGCAGCACCTGCATACGGGGTATTTATCTCCCAATTGATACGATATTCCCGTACTTGCATTTCCTATCATGACTTTCTTGATTGAGGGTTGCTGCTCATAAGGAAGCTATTAAACCAAGAGTTCCAAATGGTGAAGTTGAAATCATCCCTTCGTAAATTTTACGGACGCCATCACGAGTTGGTTGACCGTTATGGAATAACCGTTTCACAAATGATATCGGATACGTTCCTTACGTCGTAACTACAATCCCCTTCCCTTTCATGAATGTGACCTACCGAATTAGACTATTTACCGGATTTGTTATCAAATAAGCAACACGACGGGTGCCACATGTGGAGCAGGATCTGCTTACCCTTCCGGAGCACCTGAGATCACCTCTGGTTTTTTTGAGGGGTTCATGTTGTTTATTTTTTGGTTTTCTATGTTGTGTCATGTGTGCTTTTTTTTTTGTTTTTTTTTTTGTTGTCTTTTTTTCATTTTTAGCAATGGCGTTGTCAGTTTATTTTAGATTTATGAGTTTGACTGTCCCTTTAGTATCTTTCGTCCCTCTTTTGTAGATTTCGAAAATGAGCAAGCTAATGCCGCTACAAGGCAGCACTCGCACCCGCAAAGTGGAAAGGGATTACTATCAGCTGCAAAACTTGTTTCCCAATCCACTATATATAAATATAAAAGTAACCACAACAATAAAGGCAAGGTTGCGAAAAGAATATCAAAGTGTTTTCTGTTTTCTTTAAACACACTGTTATATCGAAATTAATTTGTTACTTAACACAATCACTGCTCCTTAGCAATACGTTTGTAAAGTTCCAACCGTTCTACCCTGATTGTTGAGAAACCCCTATCACGTGTGTTTAGTTATATTGGATATGTTTATGTTGTATGTCATGCAGTTTTTAACACTTTGCCGAAAAAAATAATTCATCTTTATACCTATTCTTCACATGTTTACATTTATTGTTAGGTACAAAATACAGATCGGATTTCGCCACACTGATATAAAATAAATGCATAGTAGAGATTCTATATTAATTTACATATCCGTTCGGGATTTTCCCGCTATGTTAAAAACCCATTCGTGACTGTGTGCTGTATTCTCCTTTTTGGTTTTGTTGTTGTCTCTTTGACACATTTCCCGTTACTATTCTTAATTTTATCAATATGATGTCTAACAAAATGTGATCACTATGACGGTTGATGAATAAAATTTAACGTTAACTTCATTTTGAAATATCAAATTAAAAACAAATCTTAAAAAGAAGTTATCTGTTCATATCTATTCAGACTCAATCAAGGAGGTTATAGGAGATATAACCTTCTTGGACTTAATATATCAATTAAACAACATCTTCAAAATAAGTTTAAGGGCAAACGATACAGTTTTGATGGCTGTATATTTATCAAATTTAAAAAAAAATTGCACTATTTACGTTTTCATGAAAATTGGTACCTATAATCTTCTAACGTAATCAAACCAAATGCCATTTTAAAAAAGGGAGGTCCATGAAATCAGTTTGAATGCTAAAAATTAGCCGAAAACTGCCTCTTTTCCCGATAAGTCACCGTTTGACGTCGCGAAAATAACAATTTACGTTAGCAACGTCATTACCTCCCCTGTAACTGTATCGTATGCCCTTAATGTTAATATTCCCGAACTTTATATACTCTTTTCATATGCTATGCTCATCTGATTGTGTTACACATTACTTTTATCCATGACAACATGTGTTTCAAATTTAAACAATCATATTGATTCCTGTGTTAAATTTTGTAACTAAATAATGTTAAATTTCTTGATAACATAAAACATCAAACTTTCAGGTAAGACAGTTATTGTAATTATCGCCACGATGCTAGAATAGGTAACACGAATAAGCAAAATGACAATGAGACATAAATTAACAAAGGACTACTAGCAGAAACTGAAATTCCAGCACTAGACCTCAAGTAAACTGATATAGAGATTATGTCTTCATCTTCATCACTCAAATGTGTCTGTCAAATTTTGCGCCGAATGAACATTCATTATTTTGTATTTGCAAGCCAAACAGATTTACTTCCAATTGTATCTTGGGAATGTGATTTCCATTTTCATTTTAAAATTTTCAAACTTAATCATTTTTGAAATCATTGGTATTAATGGTCAAAAGAGGTACATGTAGCAACCATTTCCTTATATAGTGATTCAAAGAGTCGATGTCATACATTTGTAATCATCTCGAACACAATTTGACTTTGAAATTGCAGTTTTAAGCTATCTTGAGCGGTTTGGTCATCTAACTACAAGGAAGCCATCACGCTGTTAAAACCTAAATGCATTTACCAAGTAAACTTTCCTGGTATTGAATTTTATGAATGTTGAAAGACATTTAAAAAAAAAGGCCATATGTCGAATAAATTCCTGGAAATTAACACTACCACCTTGCCAAAATCTACTAAAATTGTATATCAGTCATTGGTAGGCTTTAAAATTGTGTTAAACAGCCTGAAATTCGCCATATTAGCTTAAGAACCTCAAGTCAGGAAGCTGTACTACAAACAGAATGATGTACAATAAATGAAAAAAAAAGGATATCTCAAAAATAAGTTACAACCGTGAGGTAAGATTTTTTGGCGTAAAGGTGGGAACAGTATATCTGTCAATCTGTAATTGTTATCGTCTTGTAGCTCAATACGTATTTCTAAGTTTTAATGAATTGTTTTGTTTTGTCTTGTCTTGTCAAAATATGTTCCTACTTAAAAATATCGTTTAATATTACAAATTGGCGTGGTTGTTTTGTCCACTTTTGGCGTGGTTCGGTATGTATACATCCCGCCATTGTCCTACTATGTAATGGCCACTTGTGTATCATTGTCTTTCATGTTTTGCTTATCTTCTTAATTTATATATGTCATTTTTTTCTTTTCTTTTTTTATAAGATTTCTTTTTTTAAGGTTATCACGATTATAACACAATGTTGAATGCTTGAACCCAATTTTTGACATTTTTCCCAATTATAATTATGAGGATTAGTCTTGCTCACACATTGTTGCCAATATAATGGAATTCTATACGACTGTCATACAAGTGAGAGGTATAAAAGATAGCTATAAAACCTGGTTTAAATCCACCATTTTCTACATGTACTAAGTCAGAAATGTGACAGATGTTTTGCATTCGTTAGATGTGTTTGAGCTTTTGATAAAGGACTTTTCGTTTTGAGTTTTACTTGGAGTTTTATATTTTTGCTATTTTCTCTTTTTTAATAATCTATTATACTTTAAATTAAAATTTAGAGTTTCTGAAAATTGTCCGTTAGTGTAATAGATTTTGGAGATATTCCTCTTTCCATAAAATTTAAAATGATCAATACAATCTTCTTATAGGAGGTTGAATTTAATGGCTATATAATTAGACATTGTTTAGAAATACACGAAAGTTTTGCAGTTACAAACCTACTTTCAACTGAATCAATAACAAACATTATCTTACCTCCTATACATGTCTAGGAATATGATTGGTTAAAAGCGTCCTCGTGGAGACAATGTATATTTGATATTAGGTTAGTAGGGAGGCGGGGCTTATTTCATACACGGTTAGTAGTGGTGTCATGTTTCTTTATATTCCATATTAGGTAAAAGGGAGGAGGGGTTATTTCATACACGGTTAGCAGTGGTGTTGCTTCTCTTTATATAAACGAAACGTTACCAGTTACTGAGAAACAAATCTTAAAGTTTTCAACAGACGACAAAATTAATGATTAAGATGGAAATAAATTCATATGGAATTTACTGACCCCATATATATACCGTATTATGTCACTAGCACACTATGTAACTAATATTATTATGATCCCACATGTTGCATAATGAAGTTATGAAATACACCAAAAATATGTTAGTTTTATGAATTATTCGAAAATCGTGCATCTTTATTTACTCTCTATAACAGTTTTCAAATATTTGATTTATGTACTCTTTGCATTAACACAAAAAAGTCAAGGGGTGCATCAATTTTGGTTTAATGATAGAAAATCATTTGCGAGCTTTGAGAAACTGATTTAACTTCCACATCAGACCGTATGTTGCTATGCCAATTGCATATCTCCTCATGTGTGTAATACCAGACAGGAAAAGTTAACGCGATCGAAATTATATACCTCAAATTCGACATTACATTCTACTTTCCACACACAATACAATTTAAAACGAGACACACAAATAAGGGCTTTAATAAATGTGTACAGTATGAAATGCCCCCAATGTTAATATCAATGACTTCGTTTTTTCCTTGTATTTCTATCCTCTGGCTCTTATCCTCTGGGATATATTAAAACTATGAGACTCAGAAGAATCTTAAACGTCAATTATAAGTTACTACTCATGACTGAAAAATGTGGAGATGTTGTATAATAGTAAAGAGATAACTGTACACACTATTTAAATGAAGTTTATTTTACCTAAATATGACCCGGAACGAATCGGGTCATCAACTTTAAAACTTTAAAAAATCATACAAATAGACTAAATGTACCACGAATGGTTGATTTTTTTGTTATTGAGGAAGAAATTAACAAATTTGTTTGAACTGATAATGTTTCTACGTAAAAAGACCTAGTTTATTACATAATGGATTCAGACCAATAATGTCGTTGCTAGCACATCTTATATCAATTATGAATGATTTCTGCGGAAGAATTTTGGATAAACAACCGTTGTTTCATTGCTAAAGGTAAATACATTCAGACAAACTTTAACTGAAGTATAATGAATTATACTTTGGTAATTGCTCATTGATTTGACACGTTTGTGTAAACGAACATATTTTTTAAGTACTTTCGTTATTTAATATGGAAATAATGTACTATACAAATCATTAGACAGTAACGAACAATTTAACATTCTTGCCCACGGTTCAATTACAAAGTATACACCTATCTATATCAGAGTTACAAGCCTAATTTGAATTTTTGACCTCATAGGTGTGTCTGGTGCATATATTATCACACGAGATCTCCGATCCGTCCACAAAGGTCATGTTAACAAGAGGCGTTCGTTTGGTTGTGTGTCATGTATAAATACGAAGCCACGTTCGACCAGAATGGGACCGACCGTGCAAGGGTTGTATAGCCAGTCAAGGTCGTTTAAAACTTCCATCTTCGTCGTCAGAATGGGAATTTAAAAACCAAAGGCTTTTATATAAAGAGTGCCACGCTCCTACATGTACACATTAAAACATCTATGCAACATTTAATCAGGTATGTCTGTAGGAATGATTGATTCTTGGTGTTCATCTTTTTATCCTATAGGAATCTCAATTTAAAAAAAAATCCTATTGGAGAAAATATTGAAGATGCCGTATGTGTGCACTATTTTTACTCGTTTGTATTGCTGAACCAGACGGGCAAAAAACATGTGTTGTTTTACCTTTTATCAGAGGTAAAATATTGTCAACCGTTAGTTACGGTTTGGTTATTCTACCGTTAACAAAATGTGGTTCCAATTTGCACTCATGAGCAGTGCTTCATCCGAGAAAATGATATAACTTCCACCCCTTCGTCTATTATAAATTTGATATTAATATCCTGAATATGTTTGAAATATTTGCCACTGAAGTTTAACAAACGCCAATCAAATAATCAATAAATAATCTGTTTGTAAACTTATGTTTATACATATTAGCTTTTGAAAATAGGGATTTCATGATATACAGATCAAGAAAACAAACATATTGATTGATATTTAGTAGAGTACATTATTTATAATATACTGGTCAAAGTGACTAGTAATATTTCATCAGGGAATCAATCTTAGATAGTTTACATGGTTTTAGAAATCGATATTGATTTTCCTTAACATTCTTACCAAAAAGGCAGTTGAAAGGCTTAACTGAAATAATTCTGGTTTCAATATTGCTGTTTCGATATCAAGTTTATAACACCATAGCAAAGTCACCTCGTGGTTATTGCAAGCAAGCTTAGTTTAGTAAATCTACGTAATATATCGAAATCATGCTGCCGTGCAGTTTACTTTTGACATTTTATTCACATTATGTCTTTCTGTTTAACCTCGGGGAACTGCTACATCAAATTAAACAGTTTCTGAACAAGGAAATTTTATCGTACAGATTTAACAAGAATATTATAATGCTTGAGACAGTGGCGATTCTGAAAAATAATCATTGTCATAAACTTTAAATCCACCTATTTATGCACAATAAATTTGTAGTGGAATAGGTTCATGAGTGTATCTCAAAACAAACAGTCCGACTTGTTATAATAGTTTAATGGTTATCTTTTTCAAAAGGTGATACTGACAGTCAATATAAAAAAGAAGGTATGATTACCAATGAGACAACTCTCCACAAGAGACAAAATGACACAGAAATTAACAACTATAGGTCACCGCACGGTCTTCAACAATGAGCAAAGACCATACCGCATAGAAGTCTTTCTACTGTGATAAATGTAGTAGTTCTTTTTTATGTTCTTTAGTTCCAGTAGTCATCTGGCTAATTTGCACTGCTTTAATATTATTATTGTTTTAAGTCTTGAAATGTGAGTTTACTGTACTTGTCTTTTTCTATATATATATTAATTAATGTGAAAGTTGTCGCTCATGGCTACGAACACTGTGGTTGCCATATAATTCTAATAGGAATGATTGTAAAAAAAAAAGAAACCATATATATATATATATATATAAATATGGTGTTCAATCTCTATAGGTTTCAGACTGTTTAACTGTCTGTTCAGGCACCAGTATTTCAATATTTACATGTACACCGTCTTCTCTGATAATAAATAGCCTAAGGTTGAGGGAACCTGCATCAATTTCGAAATAACCTTTAAAACTAAGCAGAGCCAATGGTTCAAAAACTGTATTTTCAAAATATGCCGTAATATTATGCTATTAAGCCCCCGCACGGTATGGAATTGTACTATTCGTGAAGTGAACTTTTCTATGAAACGTGTAGAAAAGTACATGTAATGTTCGTTAGAACTGCAACATACTGTGAGGTAAACTTTAAGTAGATGCGTGTACATGTATGTAAGTACTTGCCATGTAATGGAACACAATAATCAACATATTATATTATATAATACTAGAACACACCCGTGATATCGCAGGTCCGTGACTGAATTAAAGTATATAACTATGCGTAAGCCTTATTTTAGTATTGGTATTGTCATCTGATAAAGTCATGCCGATTATAAGATACACAGTTTTCTCTGCTTTCAAAATCTTTCTATTTGAACCCGTCTACCTGGAACTTATCAATTATTGGTAATATTATTTATTTGGAGAACAAAAGGTCCTAGAATGGAGTATTTTTTAATCAACAGCATTGTCCTATATTAGTTATAAATAAAGTTGAATTCTTTTATTCGCTGTTTTACGTCATGCCCACTAACAAATTGAAAACTGTATCTGTACATAGTTGAATTCTTTTATTCGCTGTTTTACGTCATGCCCATTAACAAATTAAAAACTTTACCTATACGCCTTATTTTAAGTCCAGATTTTTAGTATTCGTATTGTTATCTTAGAAAGTCTTACTGATTAAAATACTACAATAGGGAACAATTTGACAATAATTGAATTTAGTAGTGTCAACCCTGTGATTATGACTTGTGTATATAGCAAGATCCTAAATACACCGTTTGGTGGTGCGGCCATCAGATGCGGAACGTACAGATAAAGTAATAGGTAACAGGTGAATATACTATTGGTATCGGTATCGGATTCGACCCGGAACTTGTTAATTATTGGCAATATTAATTATATGGAAAACAAAAGGGTCTGGAGATGTAATTTTTAATCTACACCATTGTCCTATATTAGCTATATATAAAGTTGAGTTCTTTGATTTGTCTTTTTCACCCCATGACGGCTGACAAATTGGACCTCGTTATTTTAGTATTATAGATAAGTCATTTACCTCGACTTTAACATTTACTTTTTAAACTCTTAAAAAATAAGTGCTCTTGCATTACTTAAAATGTCGCATTGTTTAAAATATATTTGTTTTGTACACACGTTTATAAGACGAATTCTGGGCGGTTGATATTAATGAAAAGCATGTAAATTAAATGGTTTTAATTAAATACTTAGAACGAAACAAACTCCTCGAAATATATTAGGGGATGTCTCCTAAGGGTACAAGAATTATCTTCTTATTTACCAATACTTGTACATGTTTTTTATAAATTTTATCCCACGCCCTTCTCATATCACGAATCTACTTTAACACTCATTGTTGAAATGAAAACTTTTTTTTTTATTTAAACTTCTTCATAAAAATTCTTACTTAAATTTAATTCCCCCAAAAATAATGCTAAATTTATTTCAGTATCACGATTGGTGCTTGGGCCATTTTTGCTTTTCACATGCTGCATGTGAAATAAAATTTATCAAATCTGCATGATTGCCATTGGGGCAACTATCCATCAAAGTTCAAATAAAATGGATATAAACAATAATATAGACTTATTAGGAAACTTTATGACCTTCTACAATGAGAAGATCAATACTAAATATATATATTCGGCTATAAAAAGCTCGGACTGAAAAAAATGTAAACTAATTTACCGGGAAAAACTAATTACGATTAAAATACCTAATTGTAAAACAACACTATTTACCTAAAACAAAAACGACAGATATGAACCAACAACAATCACTGAACTATATGGTCATTACTAGGGACATGTACATGTAGCGGGGTTGAACTAGTTTAAATAACTTGATAACAATTTAGCTTCGATCATCTGTAACTATTAAAGTTGAAATAAATGTAGGTAGTCACACGTACTCCGTTATCATAATTTTCAGTATTAAATGCTGTTAAAACTAAGAGACCAAAAACGTCTTCATTTATGGTGAAACATTAATGGCAGACAGCAATCAACGACAACCATTCGGTAACATTCTCTCAACTTTAGACATTGACTTAAATAATGTGGTGGGGTTAAACATGTTTGTTAATGTTCATGTCTCCTCTAGCCTGGGATTTTGGTGTAACGACTCATCATAATACCAAACTGATGAAATTCAGTTGGTAAAGACTTGACCCGTGATATTGCTGATTAGCAACAAACAGAATGAGAATGGGTGAAAAGTACCAATCTAAAAAAGTACTCTTAAGTTTCTGAAATCATAGATGAAAAATGAATATAATACTTCCATGCTGAAACTAGTTCAAATGCCTATCTTTACTAATGAATAAATCATGTTTTCCCAGACTATATATGTTTCATGAGCACCAGTGTTTCGTGAGACCTGAGATGAATTATTTATTAAAAAAAATGAGAAATGATAGGATGTTCTGCGATATATTGTAATAACCACTATGATATAGAAAAAATCTTTGATTATGTAGGTGAACATCGATAAATGAATAGTTGAACATTAAAAAATATATATTTTATTTTCACATCAATAAGTCATAGAACATTTTGTATTTTTCAGTCCTAATTTGTATCTTTTAGATATACATGGATATGGCATGTTTGTCAGTCCTAATTTATATCTTTGAGATATACACGGATATGGCATGCTTAGTCATGACTATAAAATATCGTGCAGTTTATAGGGAAAACCTCCATCTTATTATTGATATTTGATTTAATAGCAGTAAGCTTCAATCAATCTAGTGAATCACCGATTCCGAAGAACAAAAGAAAAAAAGTAAATTAATTATCTTTATTTCGAATCACGGTTAATATGTTATTCATCATGTTTTCAATGTTCGTTTATTTTAATTTCAAATGTGAATTTATACTGAGTGTGATATGATGCTATTGAACGCTCAGACAACCCATTACAGATTACAGAACACAACATTTTAATCAAGTTATTGAATTTCCAAATCCAGTTGCACAATAAACAAGTCCTGTTGGTTAATGTATCATGTATGAAATTTCAAATTGTGTGTAATACAGTTCAGAATTGTCTACACACATAAAGAAGCTACAATTAAATACTATTTGATCTGAAATTTTACCAAGCGTTCGTAGTCCAATTGTTGAAAAGGTCAAGTATTATGCATTTTACTAAAACTATGTCAAGTAAAACAGGGTAGATTTAGTAACTTAATGTTAATTTACACGAATTATAAATAAGCTAATTGAGTGTCCTCCTGAATAAATTTATATTGCTTATTTTGTATATAAAAAACAAATTGAGAATGGAGATGGGGAATGTGTCAAAGAGACAACAACCCGACCAAAGGACACCAAAAAAAAAAAAAAAACCAGCCAAAATCCACCAATGGGTCTTCAACACAGCGAGAAAATCAGCACTAGAAGGCGGGCTTTAGCTGGCGATCAATATACAGTTTATAATTGTTGGTGCTCTTTATAGCTTGCTGTTCGGTTTGAGCAAAGGCCCCGTGTTAAAGGCCGTACCTTGACCTATAATGGTTTACTTTTATAAATTGTTATTTGGACGAAGAGTCGTCTCATTGGCACTCACACCACATCTTCCCATATCTACTCATAGAGTATGAGCACCGCTTTTGTTACTTTTTTTCGAAGATGCAAACTTAGCTGGAAATTTATACCGAGGTCGACCATGCTGATGCCCGAGATCAATATTACTCCTGTATTGCACATTAAACCAGCCTGAGGGAAGAAAAAAACCCAAAACAAACAACACAATACAATACAATACATCACATGGAAAACTAAATACTGAAAAACACGAACCCCACCAAAAAAAAAGCGAGGGTTGATCTGAGGAGCTTTGATACGGTTAGCAGATCCTGCTCCTTATGTAGCACCCGTCGAGTTGCTCATGTAATTACATAACCATTTATAAGTTTAATTCGGTTGGTAAAATTCAAGGAAAAGGAGGGCGGGATTTTGGTTACAACAATGTGAACATAAAGTAAATGTACTACAAAATGTATACATGACACACAGTCGTATAGGCTATACATTTAATAAAACGATTCAACCTTAAATTTCTATTTCTATTTCTAGTAATCAACGTAAAGAAAGACAGATACTGTTCTTGAGTTCGACATCAAAAAGATAATAAGATTTGCTGTGATTATTCTACTTATAAGGTGGTAAGTATCTTTAATAAAAGACGTCAGAAACTTGTTAAAAAATAGTCCCCAACTATACAGTATATAGAACCTGTTGATATTATAGTCAAGAGTCCTTCAAATCCTACTTATGTCTACGAATTCTTTTTTCCACAATTATGTTTCTTTATCGAATAAGCTTAATAGCTTATCAAACGATTATTTAAGTTTAGTAGTATTTTGCGCACCATAATTTGTACTTTCTTTATTTATATATTTTTTAAAATTAAGATGTTCAACATTGATGTGAGGGAAAACCATACATTGTACGTTCTATAAAGTTGATACAATGGATACGCATTGGGTTGTTTAAAGGATACCACAAACCCGAAGGGTCAGCTGTATCTTCTTAACAGTCCAACAATTGTCCATTGTGTGTATTATTTAAACTTTCGTTGAGACATCTTTTCAAAATTATTGTTATTGCTTAAGCTCGGCCCTCTAGCCAGTGAGTTCAAATCATAACTTTATTATCTTGATATAAGAAGATATGGTATGAGTGTCAACTCTTCATCTCAGTCACAATTTGTAAATGTAAATAAATGTCAAAGTACGTCCTTCAACACGGAGCTTTGGCTCCCATCGAACAGCGAGCTATAAAGGGTCCCCGAAATAACTAGTGTAGATCCATTCAATTAGAAGTATACGGGTAGGGGATTCAAATTATGCAATAATTAAAAAAAATCGCATTTACTTTCAGTCATGATAGTTTACTGAATTCCCTTTGAATTATTATGAATCTGAATACCATCCGTAATTTCAAATTAAGATGACAAAAAAAAGTCAAAGTCAAAGTCTTTTGTCATTTTCTTTTGAAAACGTGAAATAGCCAATAATAAACCAAACATTAAACTAAAACAAATCGTTTTTATTGCAATAATATCAATAAACGCAAACAAAATACTAATAAAAAATACACAGGAAAACTAAAGAAAGGGGATATCTTTTGTGTTTATGTGCTCTATTAATTCGTACATACTTTATTTGGCCTATTTATTAATAACTTTTTTTTATTAGAGTGTAAATAATGAGTTATGTGGGCGAAACACGCGTCTGTCGTACACAACAGTATCTTTCATGACTACTAGAACACACCCGTGATACCGCGGGTCCGTGACTGAATTAAAGTATATAACTATGCGTAAGCCTTATTTTAGTATTGGTTTTGTCATCTGATAAAGTCATGCCGATTATAAGATGCACAGTTTTATCTGCTTTCAAAATCTTTCTGTTTGAACCCGTCGACCTGAAACTTATCAATTATCGGTAATATTAATTATTTGGAAAACAAAAGATCCTGGAATGGTGTATTTTCTAATCAACAACATTGTCCTGTATGAGTTATAAAATTAATAATTTTTGATTCGCTGTTTCACGTCGTGCCCGTTAACAAATTGAAAACTGTACCTATATGCCTTATTTAAAGTCCAGATTTTTAGAAAGTCTTACTGATTAAAATATTACAATATGGAACAATTTGACAATGATTGAATTTAGAAGTGTCAACCCTGTGATTATGACCCGTGTATGTGGCAAAATCCTAAATACACCGTTTGGTGGTGCACCTGTCAAATGCTGAACGTACAGTTAAGGTAATAGGTAACACAGGTGAATATACTATTGGTATCGGTATCGGATTCGACCCAGAACTTGTTAATTATTGGCAATATTAATTATGTGGAAAACAAAAGGGTCTGAAGTGGTGTAATTTTTAATCAACACCATTGTCCTGTATTAGCTATTATATATAAAGTTGAATTCTTTGATTTGTCGTTTTTTATACCCCATGACGGCAGACAAATTTGACCTCGTTATTTTAGATGTTTTGTTTTGTTCATCTTTTCGTCGTTTTTTTTCTGCCATTTCTTGTTGCTGCTTGAACATGAAGAATGTTACTTTATTTGGATACAAGTTTTGAAATAAGTCACAATTATAACATATTTGCCTTGAATAGTAAATCAACCTTTATTTATTTCCGGCTTTAGTGTAGTTCAGTTAAATGGTATATAATTGTTTGGCGCGTTTATAGTTCAAGTTACGACCTTTTTACCTCAGGGGGATGATTTTTTTTCTAAAAAGTATATACTGATCCCCAATTGATAAAAAAAAACTATCATGTGGTCAAGCAGATGACCAAAAAAATCCTGAATCCAGCTTTTACCCATATTTAATAGTGTTGACTTCTGACAAAAAAAAAGATTGGTAGTGTCGAAAAACTTAACAAAACATTCTGACTCATTCAAAACAAAATAACCCCCTTTTCCCTCCTTTGAAGTAAACAAAAAGATTGCTCCTTTACACTTTTTCATCACAATCATGACTGCAAAATTGATGTTTGATTAAGATCAGAACAAGGATTTCCTGGCAGATATGAGAAAAAATGACAAATTATGATTTTGAGACATTTCAGACATTTTGTAAAATACTAAGTGAAGTCATTGTTTTCTGGTACAATTGAAATATTATAATTGGCGATATTTTACTTTGATCTTTTGTTAATTGTTATCTAAGTGCTATTTTTTTCTGTAATCCGTTAATTGAATTTGTCACTTATTTAGAAAAATGTTTGTCAAGTCTATTAATTAGTAATTTTTGGTTTGTTATAAATTAATTTGTTTTATGATCATTTCGATATGACAGATTGGATTTAGTATTAAACTAAACAGGTCCAACTTTGTACAATTGTATTCCATGCTGAACTATAAAATTTTAAATCGCGCTAATCAGAGTCGTTTTTTTGTTGCAAGAGTAAGTCTCAGAGTCAGAGTCGGTACAGACTCGAATTATTGTTCGTATTGTTTATGTGACTGTGGTTTCAGGCCTACACATACTCAGTCACATGATACATCCAGTTATTATTTGTGACACAGAACACATCATTGAAATCTCGTATTTAATAACTAAATGGATACCGAAGAAAGTATTCCCTACATAATCCAATTGATACGATCTAATGATTGGTGACATTGTCGATTATTGAAGAGGAAACAGGATGGAATTTAAATATTAATAATCACGATATATAATCAGGGTAGTAACTATTAAAGCATTTTTCCAGCGTGACTTCTCATCAGGTAGGATTTTATTTATTTCACTGAAAGTCTTGTTATTCCCACTCCTCTCACTGTTATTTTAGCTGTATGTTGTAGATCGATACAAAAAGCATTAAGAAAATGTTATTTTTTAGATTTTATGATAGACACTTTATACATGAATGACATATAACTATATGTTTTTTTTTCTGGAGTAGCCATAATCTACAACTGTTTATGTTTATAAAGTAAATTTCTGATCAAACGGTATCTTTAAAGAAATAAAAAAAATATGAAAATTATAGATAATTTTAATGAAATGCATATATCATGTGGTAATAGAAAGTTGATATATTGTAGAATGACTTGTAATTCAAATACAACATTTTTCTTATCTTCTCTTAATGTACTATTAATGTCCTTTTCAATTTATTGCAGACACAAAATGCGAATATTGCCTCGTGGTAGGAGAAAAGAATCGTTGGTCCTATTTTTGAGTACATGTAGTGTATTGGGATTTATAAAACTAAACAGTGTTATAGATGGATACCCACATACGTCTATAAACCTTGCAGGTCAGTTTAAATGTCAGTAATTTATTTTTAGATGATATGTTTTTGTAATGGCCTGACCATTAAGTTTAACCGACGATTGGGCTCAAGCAACAAGACTATCAGGTGCTGATAATTTATTCTTAAACCAATCTGACATATGGTAAAAAGCTGAAAAATATAAATAAAATACAATTTTACAATGTGTTCAATTAATGTTATTATAACGAAATGTCAAAGGTAATTGATAGCAGTCTGTTGAATGCGAGAAAATGTTGTACTTTCAAGAACAGATAAATTCCAGGTATTTCACGGAGAAAAGGTTCAAATATGTAGAGAGCAATTTGAAGGGTTCAAATACAATGTTGTAGAATTAACTCACTCTGTGGTTAGCCACGAATTGTGTCCTAGATGACGTTTGTCCTTTGAAAAGTTCTCCAGAACTGGCATGACCTTGCAATGTTCGGTTTGAGATCCGTGTGAGCAGGGGAAAGGTAGCGATGATACAATGTTTAAATGTTCTTATAAGGTTAAAGATGAATAATCCTCCTAGACTGGAACACATAAACAGATTAAGAATATAATCAAACGAACTATATAAATTACAGAACGGTGTAACAGAATACTCCCCGTCTGATGTCTATCTGATATCACTATTCCATAAATTTTTCGAATATGCAAGATTTACACAAATGAATTAATCCCAATATGAATTGAATATATACAGGTGAAATGTCCACTATTGGTCGTGTGAGAACTATCACGTCTCAACTTACGACATTTCACTATAAAGTTTCCAGAATAGATTTATTCCACGGAAAACTGGGTTTGGCACAGTTTCTTGTCCTATGAAGAAGGATCTCTCCAATGAGATCGCTGTGATTTGTAGAATGTTCTATAGCTGTTGTTGAGATAGTAGGAACTGTTTTCTCCAACGTTGTGAGACGGCGACGACGGTTAAAGGTGGTCCTCCGATGGGTATGACGAGAGTTAACATTTGATCCTCTTCCGGTTTGGCGAAAAGCTCCATCTTCTTTAGTATCAGGCGAAATTAAGCGTTTCGTCTTAATGTTCAATCCTGCTGATCTTGCAGTTTTATCTGTGAAGTGGGGTCCTCTATGTTTGATTTTGTTGTAGTAATGTCCAAGAATAGGTGTTACTTTGTGATGATGTCCAGATAAGACTATTGGTTCCTTTTCACTTATATTCAAGTCAGATTTGGCAATAGGTCCTTCTTTCGGAATAGGTTTGTGAATACTATTGATTTCCTCTCCATGAACTTTAGGTTCTGTTGATTTCGGATTGAAACTTTCTTTATCTATAGATTTTTCTATAGAAGTTACAGATTTTGCTTTTAGTGACGCGAGTGATGTCCCTTTAGATGAATTTGTGCGTTTACCAGGCTTGGTACTAGGTCCTGTACATTCAAGGGATTGTATTGAATGCGATTTAGCGACCTTGGCATTCGAATGAAAGTTTTTGTTGTTAGACTGAACAACAATTGGATTATTGTCCTTAACGGCTATTTCCGGTCTTGAGGCAAGACGTTGTTTTGATTCCGTGATTGAAACGTAAGTTATCTTTGTGTTGACTTCAATAGGAACAGTTTGCTTGTCAATGTATGTATTTCCAATTATGACCCAACCAAGTCTCAACTTTTGGGCAAATGGAGTTCGGGATGGTCCTAGGCGTTGTTCAAGGACGTGGTGTGCCTCTATAAGGTCCCTTCCAATAAGGAGAAGAATTTGACAACGTTCCTCTATAGGTGGAATGCTTCCTCTGAGTTCTTTCAGATGAGGATGATGCATTGCAACTTCAGGAGTAGGAATTTCGTCTCGATGATTGGGAATATTATTACATTCAATTAATGTAGGCAGATCAAATTGTACGTCACTATGTACAGATTTTATGACGAAATCTTTTCCTCTTTTCCCGGAAGTAGCTACTCTGCCGGAGCATGTCGTAAGAGAGTAGTTTTCAGGTTTCTCCCGAACGTTAAACAGACTGAAGAATTCAGGAGAGGCAAGAGACCGGTTGCTTTGGTCGTCAATAATGGCGTACATCCTGATAATTTTGTTTGTCTTGTCCTTGTGGTACACGTCCACAGGTAATATCTTGGCATAAGATTTCTCGCTCTTATGATCTTTGTAGATCTCTGTGCAGATCGAACTTACAGAGGTTAACTTTGTTTCAGCTGACTCTGTCTGCTCCCCGCCGTAGGCTTGTCTGGGTGAGCTAAACTGGGAACTTTCAGATTGTTGTGGTCTAGTGATGTGAAGTGCTGTGGTATGTCGTTCACTTCCACACTCGTTACAACTGATACTTGCGTTGCAGTCCCGACTTCTGTGTGTGGTTGACTCACAACACTTGTAGCACACATTGTTTTGTCTTAACAGTTCCTTGCGTTCCTCGATTGGTTTGGCTCGGAATGCTCGGCATTCATTCAAGGTATGCTTTGTCTTGTGTAGGATACACAGATTTTGTTGTTGACTGCTGTCTTCAGTTTGCTGTTCAACAGCCGTCTTATGGACGTTGACTTTAGAGTACGTCTGAGGTGTGAACCTTGGCGTAGAGTCTTTTGTATTTGGTGTTACCTTTGAACCAAAGATGAACCCAGGATCGTTCTTAATTTTGCTCATTTCCCTGATGAAGGCAGAGAATTCTGTAAAAGGTGGAAAGGCAACTTCATATTTAGACTTGTATCTTGAAGCCCTTGTTATCCACTTTTCTTGGAGTCCGTATGGTAGTTTTTCCACAATAGGATTTACCCCCTTTGACGAGTCGAAGTAAGCTAGCAAACATCCCAGCTTGGGATTTTCTTTGTGATACTCTATTTCTGAGATAATGTCTGACAAATCGTAAAGGAGTGAGTTGTCTTTATTTGTCAGTGTTGGAAAGTTGTCAAGTTTGTTGACGAGAGACGTCTGCAACATTATTGGAGCACCATATCGATCGTCCAGTCTTTCCCATAATCTGTGTAGGCCTCTTGTTGGGTTGTTGGCATTTGATGCCCTTATACTCATGGCATGTTTACCTGACTCTGGTCCAAGCCATTTAATAAGTAGGTCTATCTGTTCTGAGTCTGAAACTTGTAGTTCGTCTATGACATTTTTAAAGCTGGCTTTCCATGTATGAAATGATTCTGCCTGGTCGTTAAAGCTTGTTAGCCGGGAGAACAGCAAGTCCTTGCGAAGGAGAAATCTGGTTATCTCTAACGTAGGATTGTTTTGTTGCTGGTATGCTACAGGGTTCTCTTCTATTACGCCTTGTTTTGGGTGTGAAACAGGGATCTCTTCTATAACGTCTTGTTTTGTGCGTAAGACAGGGATCGCTTCTTTAACACCCTGTTTTTGGTGTTCAGTAGTGCTCTCATCTGAAAGACCTAGTTTTTGCATGCCGGTTACTAATCCCAGATCTGGGATAAAGGTAACTTCCGGTGACTTATTATCGAAAGGCAAGACGGCAGATGTCTGTGACAGCAAGTTCGATGCCACGGATGGCACGAACGCTGGTGCTTCGTGACTCAGCTCGATCTTAACAGGAATTTGTTTTTTCTTTTGAGGTCCTGTTACTTCCTTAACAACAGTTGATACAGGAAGTTTATTGACGAAATCTTGCACACGCTGGAGCGGGTCTTCCTTTTCGTCAGGGAGATCGCTATACGCTTGGCTATCATCGTATTCCAGGATACGAGCCTCGGCTTCTGCGGCTGCAGCTTCTCTTTGTGCTTCAAGAAGATTAAATTTGACTTTAAGCTCGGCCTTTTCCCGGCTTACTCGTGCGGCTTCTTGTTGCATTTGAGCCTTCCTGCGCATAGCTTCTTGTTCTAATTGCGTTTTTCTGTGAGCGGCCTCTTGTTCTAATTGCACTTTTCTGTGAGCGGCCTCTTGTTCTAATTGCACTTTTCTGTGAGCAGCCTCCTGTTCTAGCTGAACTGTTCTCTGTGCGGCCTCATGTTTACGTTGAGCGACTTCTTGCTCCATTTCTGCCTGTTTACGACTGGCTTCCTGTTCCATTTCAGCCTTTTTGTGTGCTGCTTCCTGTTCCATTTCAGCTTTTTTGCGTGCTGCTTCCTGTTCCATTTCATTTTGTCTGAACAGGGCTTGTTCTTCTAACATTGCTTCCTGTTGTAGGATAAGGGCATGTTTTTCGACAAATGCTATCTTAGACTTTGCAGCCTCTGCCTTGGCTCGCTTTCTCCGTGCCAGGCTTGACATGTCTGACACGTTAGAGCTACCGCTGTGAGAGGTTTTCTTACCCCTTGAGGTCTTTGTTTTAGTGGATTTGGCCTTTGTTAGAGCGAGGCGATGCTCGTGTAGTTTTTCCATAACTAGCTCCACTTTGGACAGACGTAAATCCAAAGAGAGTTTACATGCATCAATTTCTTTTTGACTCTCCAATGTTCGGGTCCTTTTCAGAAAGTCTAAGTATTCATCTGTGAGCCTACGATAATTATTACAGGCTTTAACAAGTTTGTCCTGGACTGTTAGGAGTTGCTGGAGATCGTTAGGAGGCGTTGTTACTTCCAATAACTGGGATTCAATGTCTGCCCAGAGAGCCTCTAGTTCCTGACAGAACTTGTCACGTTTTTCAGTGAAAGCCCCTTGTCCTTTTTCCGTGAGGTCACGTACTCGCCTAGCCTCGGGAGTTTCATCTGACTGTGATGTATTAGACGGATTTTCTAATAGTTCAGGGACATCTCCTTCTTGGGGCTGAATCTCTTCTTGTTGTTCTACATGACTGGGATCCATGTTGACTCAACGTTGTTGGGTTGCTGTCGAGTTCACACAAGATATGTAGTCCACTGTCAGTGTAAAGGTATGTACGTATGTACGTTGCTACGTTGTCGTTCCTTGTCTGGATATGTAAAGACAGGTTGTCGTCAATTTACTGTACGTCAAGGGATGACGCGTACATGCAGGGCTCAACAGGTAGGTTGCTGTGTAGCTGTGGAGTGGCGTTATCTGTGAGACACAACAGGCAAGTTGTAGACTTTTTACTGTAATGGCCTGACCATTAAGTTTAACCGACGATTGGGCTCAAGCAACAAGACTATCAGGTGCTGATAATTTATTCTTAAACCAATCTGACATATGGTAAAAAGCTGAAAAATATAAATAAAATACAATTTTACAATGTGTTCAATTAATGTTATTATAACGAAATGTCAAAGGTAATTGATAGCAGTCTGTTGAATGCGAGAAAATGTTGTACTTTCAAGAACAGATAAATTCCAGGTATTTCACGGAGAAAAGGTTCAAATATGTAGAGAGCAATTTGAAGGGTTCAAATACAATGTTGTAGAATTAACTCACTCTGTGGTTAGCCACGAATTGTGTCCTAGATGACGTTTGTCCTTTGAAAAGTTCTCCAGAACTGGCATGACCTTGCAATGTTCGGTTTGAGATCCGTGTGAGCAGGGGAAAGGTAGCGATGATACAATGTTTAAATGTTCTTATAAGGTTAAAGATGAATAATCCTCCTAGACTGGAACACATAAACAGATTAAGAATATAATCAAACGAACTATATAAATTACAGAACGGTGTAACAGAATAGTTTTCAAAACATAAGTGTCTGAACAGTATGCTTATTATTCAATTTAAACATGTTACAGCAGTCTATTCCTCTAGCTTTAACTGTTAACTATAATAATTCCACTTCGACTGATAGTTATTCCTCTTTAATTATTGCTTATTCCACTTTAACTGTTCATCTTATACCTTTTTAACTGTTCATTATACCTCTTTCAATGTTGAGTGTTGCTCTTTCTCTGGTGATTGTTGCATTTTCATTGTTGATTGTTGCTCTTTTACTGATTATCCTGGATATTTCTTTTCAAATGTTGATTGTTCTGGTTATTATGATGTGCGCATGACAAGATGGACGTGCATTTTTTCTCTCGTTCGAAATCTTCGAGAAAATAGTGAATAACAACTTCATATCGAACTTATACTGTATGAATAATTGTGATGTTATATTGGGGTCCTTACCACCTTAAACCCCATTTGTGAAGCTAAATGAAGTTCACCTGTCCTGCATTCCTTTCCGATTTGATCGTCAATAGATACATGTATATAGAGTTCAGTTTTTCAAATTGAGGGTCTAAACGAACACCTCCAAAATGGCTAGCAGAAAAGATAAAAAATCTAGAAATGAACAGTCGACGGCTGAAATTTTAAATGAAAGCAGAAATATTTTATACGGTGACTCATCTGTCTACTTTAATGAACAATGTATTAACTCTGTTAAATAAAATTGACATGAGACTGTCAAGTATTGAAAAAAATACAGGAAAAAATTATACTTCAACACCTACTCAAATGAACGACAAACTAATATCCATAACAGCTCTGGTCATAACAGCCGAAAAAGATATCTATGATGTTAAAACCAGAGTGTCAGATTTAGAATCAAATTGTCAAGGCACCAGTAATATCTTTGATGAAGTTTAAAAAAAAGACAGATTACTTAGAAAAGAGTTTGGACAAAATAAAAGAGGACTACCTGAGATTAGATACAAGTAGATGTAGAATAGCTGAAGATCTCATTAAAGTAGAAAGAGAAAATAATGACATCAAAACGAAACTTACCGACATTCAATGTCGAGCCATGAAGTACAACGTGATTTTTACAGGGTTGTCGGAACATAGAGACGAAAATATAGAAGTCAAACTACGAGATTCCTATACCATGAGATTAAAATTGATCAGCGTATTGAACTCAGCAACGTGCATCGTTTTGGGAGGAGATCGGAAAATGGTAAAAGACCCATTGTTGTCAAGTTTCTATATTTCTCTGACTTAGAAATGGTGAAGAAAGCAGGAAAACACTTATCAGACTACGGTGTCAATGAACAATTTCCACCCGAAATAGAACAAAGACGGAGACGCTTATATCCGTTTATGAAAGAGAAGAGAAGACAAATAGCAAAGGTTGTGCTTAACCGAGATAAGTTATACGTTAATGATGAACTAGTAAATCCAGATGTATACGAGTTGGAGAGTACGCATGTAGATCCTCGTCAATCAACTTCAAGGCCACAAAAACGTCCAAAGGTACATTCTACACCAGAAAGAGAAGACACACCTGATCACAGATAGGATTACCGTGGTGAACATTGTAAACATTACTCTGAAGTTGTAAACAATATTAAAAATAAAACAAATCATTATCTAATAATATAATCAATTTAAATATACTGACTTTGAATGTATGTGGTTTAAATAGAAGAATTCAGTATCCAGAATTTAATGAACTTATTCAAAAATATGATATTTTATGTTTTGTTGAAACAAAGACCGATGATGTAGATGAAATAAATATACCAGGGTATTAAAATGAAAATCGCTGTAAATATGTAAGGGTTAAATCAGGGGGAATAATCTTTGCTTATAAATCTAACTTATCTGAACACATTCATCCTATTGAAACAGATAGTAAATATATTTTTTGGTTCAAAATTGATAAAACAATGTTTCATCTATGTCAAGATATTATTTTTGGTATTGTATATATTCCACCAGAAAATTCATCATTTTGTATAGGTGACCCATTTAACGAAATTGAACATGAACTTCTTATGTTTAGTTCAGATCATAGTTATATATGCCTTCTTGGAGATTTCAATGCCAGAACAGGCGAGGACTTAGATTTTACAGAAGTTACCTATGATGAATTTTCAGGAATGTTGGATTTGAATGTTGTATCTTTAAACACGTTAGCAAGCTCCAATATTAATATTTTAAGGAAAGTATGGATGAAAAGGAAAATAATTTTGGTAACATTTTACATGTAAAAATGTCAGTGTGGTAGATTATGTTATTGGCTCTGCAAATTTTCTTACACTTCTTCAAACCTTTTCTATTCTTGAAACATCAAAACTATTTTCCGATGCTCACACTCCATTGTCACTTTCTATGTGTATCTATCTGTACCACAGGCACTTGTTTCTGTCAATGTGGGGTTAACTATCCATACCAGTACAAAAAAACACAAGGTAGCTAACGGAAATTTTCAATGTGTTCGCTTCAACCAATATTTTTTAAATTTCCCTTGATTTTTTCACAAATAAAAGTACACCTTATGTTCTTATTCAATACTTCAAACGAACATAAAGCATTTATAAAGTAAAACTCAACACCGTTATTTGGTTATCAGCTCGCCCAGACAGCACAGAAAGCTTATTTTATTATAAACAATAAACAAATGTCCAATTTGCTGTCATCGACCGCTGCCATCACATATAAACACAATCTACAATAGAAAAATGTTGTATAAGTTGAAGAAAAAAATCTTTACAGTAATACATACATATATCTTATCAACTATTTTCCACAAAACATACTATTTGTTATTCGTTATTTGGTTATCAGCTCGCCCCGACAGCACAGAAAGCTTCGATTGACAAAGAAAGGGACATAAAGAAAAGGGGGGGGGGGCAAACAATATATATTACAAGCCTAAATTCTTAGAGACTGACAATCTGTTTAGTATACTCTCTTTAACATAACCATCTTTGGCTTTATCACTTTTCCATCTCCCGTGTTTCTTAAACAACCGGTCATCTATTCCAGCTTCTGCCTCGGCAGTAGCACCTCCTGACCTCAAACTATGTAAGCCAAACAGTTTTTTATCAAGACCTAAACTGTCAAGTGCAGATAACAATAACTCTCTGGCTCTGGTGTAAGAAATATGACTACTCTTTCTAAGTTTGTATATGTTCAAAGATTTACAATAACAAATAGATCTAAAAATGAACTCATTCGATTCTTCCGGAATGTTAGCTAACTTTAGATAACGCTGAAGTACATCTACCGGGCATGTAATATTCCCTGTTTTTGAAATGACAACATCTCTCCCTTCCCTATATACATCAGTTTTACTCTTGACTAAATAAAGTGTAAGGTAAGTAGGGGAAAACTGTATATCAGACCTTCTCAAGTTAGCTAACTCGGAGAATCTTAAAAAACCAGCATAGGCTAATAAACACATACATGCTATTCTTACATCTTTTAAATTACAAGTGTTATTAGCATATTTACATATAATATTTTTTAAAATATGCGGTGTGATAGGTTCTTTTTTGACAACTGAATGACCTATTTTTCTATGAGCCCCTTCTAGAACAGATGCAACTAGATTATTTTCACTGGGATCAGCAACGCCAGCTAATTTGTGTGCCCATTTTATGGCGTAAAAAGCATCATTTAATTTTGAAACAGATTTTGCAGTTTCAGACAAATGAATTAAATATAAAGAAATATGTAAATGAGATGCCGGCAATGCTGAAAAAGAATATTGACTAGTCCACTTACACCATGAATTAAAGGCATATCTATATTTCTTCTGAGTACTCTCATCCTTGGATGAAAAAAGGAATTCTTGTAACTGGTTGAACAAACTGCTGCGATCATTATTAGAGGCAACTTGTGAATTAAAGTCTGACCACTGTCCTACTGAAAAAATATCTGAAAAACGTAAAATTGCAATAACATTTTATATACATATACATAGGACGAATTATTCGCATATTTCATATATCTATACACAGAGTAAAATATAATATATATTCAATATTTCTACGCCAGCTACAATATCTTTATAGATACTAGGGCCATGTTCTGTAAAACAAATGACCATGCCTGCTACAATATCATTATAGATACTAGGGCCATGTCAATAAAAAACCAAGCCTGCTACAATATCATTACCGATACTAGGGCCATGTCAACATAAACAAACCATGCCTGCTAAAATATATTTACATATATTAGGGCCATGTCTAAGATGCATCTAGCAAAACAGCCAAAACTGGCGAATTAAACGGTTCAATTCCGAATATCGTATTCTTATTCGAACCTTGTTTATAAATACCATCAGTATTTTTAAACACAATAACATCTTTTACGTAATCTTGATAAATCAAATGTTTATCGAATATCAAAGACCAGAATGCAGCCGAAGTCCACTTAGGCACAACTAACGTGCCTCGAGCTTTACAAGCTATAATGTGTTTAATCGATCTAATCACAAGATTAATTGGTGGAACTAGCCAATTATTTTCATTGGTCCAAACTTGAGAAAATGCATCAACTGCTTCAGAATCAGGTTGCCAAAATAAGGAGTTAAATCTCATAACTTTTCTATTTTCGACACTTGCAAATCTATCAATCGAATAAGGACCCCACATATCATTTAAAAAATTGAAAAATATATGTGTGACTCCCCAGTCCTCAAAATCAACCATTTTACTGATATAATCAGCCTTTTCATTTTCTTTTCTGGGAATCCATTGAATATCAATTGATATTCCTTTTTGAATGCAAAATGAAAAAATAGATTTTGCTATAATATGAAGATTTTCTTTCATACTTCCCGAACTAACTATTTTGACACAATTTTGATTGTCAGTAAACCACTTTATAGTTTTTCCTGTGAAACTATTCTTAAAAGAAAAAAGGGCTAACCCTGTAGCTTTCAGCTCTCTCCAGGTGGAGCTTTGCACCGTTTCACTACATGTCCACATCTTATGGAAAATCTTATTTTCTAATTCAACGGTGTATGCACCAGCGGCAATATTACTAGCATCTGAGTATATGACAACAGAAGATTTACTGTAATGACCTAATTTACGATAGTTAATCATAGTGACATTTTCTAACCAGAACTTTAACTCTGATAAAACCTCAAAGCGTTTGTACCCTGTAATGGGAATATCCCACCCGTTTCTACTTTCAATTTCCATGTAACAGAACTTTGACATGATTCTAGCCACATTTCCGATTACGGGAGTCATTGAAATAATTCTGCCTACCACCTGAGCTAAAGATCTAGCTGTAACAACTTTCACGTACCTTGAGAATACCCCTCAAACAGAATAACACACTTCAGATGAGAATTATTGACCTTTTTCCAGACCATTGAATTTGTAAGTACTTAACTTCCGGTAAACTTAGGAAGTTAATATAACTGTGCAATCCCATTGGTTTAATTCATCTGGTTACCTGTTTATTTATACTAGTTACCAGTAACCAGAAAAATGTGACCAATGGGATTACAGAAAAACGCAAACCGGAAGTCTAATATGACTTAAAATTTCGCCCAATGACGGAATCAGTATCCGGATGCGTTTTTTCTTGTTTTTCTCCCAAAGTAACTCAATCTGAATAATCATAAAAATGGATGACAAATGCGACTATGCACTGTACATATAGGACACAGAGGCATGATGACTACTTTATTGTGGAAAGAAGAGAAGCGACACACAAAATGAGGTCTTCTCGTTTAATAGTATAGATAGTAGTATTATATCTCGTATTTCATTTAATGGTGATACTACCGAATACTTTCCATGTAATATAGGTGTTAGACAAGGAGAAAATTTATCTCCTTTTCTTTTTTCTTTGTATCTGAATGACTTGGAAGATTTTTTTCACAGAAATGACGTAATAGGTTTAAACACATTGTCAAATGAAATAGAAGAACACATTAATATTTACTTGAAACTTTATGTATTACTTTATGCAGATGATACTGTTTTATTTTCTGAAACTGCACAAGATCTTCAACAGCAGCTAAATACATTTCATGAATACTGTGATGTATGGAAACTGGAAGTTAATCCAACCAAAACAAAAATTGTTATTTTTGGTAATGGTAGATTGACAAACAAATTAAATTTTACACTTGATGGTAATGTTTTAGAAATTGTCAAAGATATTTCATATTTAGGCATTAATTTTTCCAAAACGGGTAGTTTAAAAAGTGCTAAAAATCAACTCATTAGTAAAGCCACCTAAGCTATGTATGAAGTTCTAAAAAACGGCCGCTTACATAAACTGACAGTTAAATGTCAGTACGATCTTTTTGATAAAATTATAAGGCCTATATTGCTATATAGTTTTGAAATTTGGGGATTTAGTACTATTGATACAATAGAAAGATTGCATTTGAAGTTTTGTAAACTTTTGTTAAACTTGAAACAATCAACCCCAAGCTTTATGGTATATGGAGAGCTAGGCGCTTATCCTATGTCAGTATATGTGGAACACCGTATAGTATCTTTTTGGTCTAACATTGTAAACAGTTCCGATAGTAAAATGACAAATATTCTATATAGATATATTTATAAACTCAACGTAGATGGTGGATTTACTAACTAATGGTTGATTTGTATAAAAAATATCTTGAATATATATGGATTTTCAAATATTTGGTTAAATCAGAGGAACTATAGTTTTAATCCAAAATGGTTAAAGTTGAGCATTAAACAAAAAAATTTTGACCATTTTCAACAGACTTGGAAATCAGAAATGGAAAATTCTCCAAAAGCATTATGTTACAAACTATTTAAAGAAAACTTTGAATTTGAAGAATATTTAGACTTATTACCTTATAAAGATAAAATAACGTTATGTAGGTTTAGAACTGGAAATTATCAGTTGCCTATAGAAACCGGTAGATGGTGTAGAATTATTAGACAGGAAAGGCACTGTGTACTTTGTAACTCTCAAGAGATAGGTGATGGATATCACTATATTCTAAACTGTACAGCTCTAACAGAAAGTAGAAGAGCTTTTTTTAAACCTTACTATGTAAGCCGAGTAAATGTTTTGAAATTCGGCGCTTTATTTATTTCAAAAAATATTCGTGTATTAAAACATTTGTGTAAATTAATTAGAATTATCAATATAGAAGTATGTTCTCCAGTTTGATCACAAATCTCTCATTCTTGTTGCTCGTTTTGTGCAAACTTGTCATGCGCAAAATCTGTATGTTATAATATGTAAAAATATCTTTCTTTGTACCAATAACTTGGTTTTATAAGAAATAAAGAATAAAGGTTATTAATCTTAAACTTATATTCCTCTTGAACTGGTAATTTTGTGTTTTCCTCTTTTAATTATTCCACTTCAAATGTTGACTATACCTTTTTTTGTACCTGCATTACTGTTGATTATTCCTCTTTTATTATGCTCCACCTACGATAGTAGAGGGGCATTATGTTCTCTGGTTTGTGCGTCCGTTTGTTCGTCTGTCCAGCTTCAGGTTAAAGTTTTTGGTCAAGGTAGTTTTTAATGAAGCTGCGGTCCAATCAACTTGAAACTTCGTACACACGTTCTTTATGATATGATCTTTCTCATTTTAAAGCCAAATTAGACTTTTGAATCCAATTTCACGATCCACTGAACATAGAAAATAGAAGTGCCAGTTTCAGGTTAAAGTGTTTGGTCAAGGTAGTTTTTGATGAAGTTGAAGTCCAATCAACTTGAAACTTAGTACACATGTTCCTTATGGTATGATCTTTCTAATTTTAATGCCAAATTAGGTTTTTCACCCAATTTTACGGTCCATTGAACATGGAAAATAATAGTGCAAGTGGGGCATCCATGTACTTTGGACAATTCTCGTTGCTAATATTTTGGTTATTCCTCTTTAACTTGTAATACTGTATTTTCCTCTTTACCTTTTGGTTATTCCACTCCAACTGTTGACTATACATTTGTACCTGTATTACTGTTGATTATTCCACGATTATTGCTAATTATTCTGGTTATTACCCTTCAACTGATTATTCTTGTCATTCCTATTTAACTGTCGATTATCTGTTATTTTTGTTTTGAAATTTCATTTACAGTACGTAACATTAATAACGTACTCAAAAATTACTAACCCTGTGCCATTGACGTCGAATTACAACACACCTTCTCCGTAGTCTCGAGCTCGTTTTGATTGCGTAAGGTCGTCGGTTCGAACGCCGATCGGGTCAAATGAAAAACTTTCAAATTAGAACTCGCTTCTTCTCCTCTTAGCACTCGGCTTGTAAAAGTAAAAGCAAATACTGGTCAGTACGGAGTTAGTGTTAAAACCTGTCCGGTCAGGTCACAGGTCTAGCTTCTTCTGGTTTATACGTTGGGAACTCGCACTTTTAAGATATGGCTCAGTGTGTAAGCCTTGTATACAAACAACAGAATTAATGTTCATGTCACATTTTATAAGTCCGTCCTGAATATGCATTCAGCTTTCCACTTGACGTTGATCAGCCACCCGCCATCGTCATCGAAATAGAACTCATCAGCAATTTCGCCTCAAAAGCGAGTTAGAAAAACAATGATAGCACCTCGAAATAAAAAATGTTTCAACATTCCTTACATACCTCGTGATCTACGTGAACGCCTTTTCTAACCATAAGACAAATACACTAACAAAAAAAAGTATTTTCTAAGAAACATCGATGTATTAACATGCATCCAAATATACTATATAATATTATGTTGTTTCATTTTCATTATTGTCTTTATTTATTAATTTATTAAAATGTATCTTTAGCCTTTTACGAAGGAAATTATTTTTTTAAAATATAAGTCGAAATCAATAAATATATAAAATAAGTGTTCTTGGTCTGCACACTGATTAATTCAACAAAACTGTTGTTTTTTTTTCTTAGGCACAAAATTGTATGTATGTGTCATCATTTTTCTTATTCATTTATTTTGGGGTAGGGGCTTATATCATTACACGTTTATTTTAACACTCAACGCAACAGGACGGTTTATAATGCATACATGTATCTTAAAAAGAAACATTTCCTAATATCAGTTCATCTACAAAATGTCCCAATAGTGTTGGTAATTTCTATATTTAGTTATATCTTGATCTTTAAAAAGAAAACTAAAAAGCATGTGAAAGTTGACTTTATACAATTATAACAGACTATAAGCGCACACAATAATAGACGTAAACCCCAATGCCAGTGACTATCTAAAATGTTTATGTTTTAAATTGTTCTTTTTCAGGTGAAAATAAAGCTGTCTTGCTGAATAAGGTACAAATTAAACTTTTTCACTTGTGTATTCACCATAATTCTTAAGTAAAAAACAAATACTTGCTACTACATTCTAGGTTTTGGGGCTTAATTCTGATACATCAGTGTCAAGTTGGAACTTATAATGAAACTTATACCTTTTTCTGTAAATATGAAAAGCTTTTTTTGAAACCCGTACTGCATTATTAATAAGACATCGAACAAAGCTTTTTTTGAAACCCGTACTGCATTATTAATAAGACATCGAAAATAACCATTATGACTGTCGAGATGAATTATGACTTTGCCTTTTTTTTTTAATTTTTATTAAAGAGCATTGTATTTAAAATATTATAATAACAATTCAAGTTCGAAATGGAACTGTGTATATAAGGGCAACAGTAGTATACCGCTGTTTGAAACCCTGCAATGATATCAGGGTTCAAATGACGACTTAACTTCCGGAAGATTTGAATTGTTACCAATCAGTGACATACAATCGTACTACAGACGTTCATATATATAAGAAGATGTGGTATAAGTGCCAATGCATTAGACAACTCTCCATCCAAGTCACACTTTGTAAAAGTAAATCATTATAGGTACTGTCTTCAACGCGGAACCTTGGCTCCCATCGCACAGGAAGCCATAAAGGGCCCTAAGAATGACTACTGTAAAACAATTCAAACGAGAAAACAAATGGTGAAATCTATATAAAAACGAAAACACTTATGAACCACATCAACAAACGACAACCATCAAATTCCTGACATTGGACAGGTGCAAACAAATGCAGTGGGTTTAAACGTTTTAATAAGTACCAACCTTCACCCTTACCTGAAACATTAGTAAATACATATAGATGAACTAAGGTCAAACTTAATGTATTACACCTGCTAGTACCAGCGATTATCTGTGTGCCTCTGAAATTTAATATTAAACGTGTCTAATATATAACTTTAATACATATATATAATTATAAAGCTACCGTTTTCTTACAGAATTACACAGCTATAGTGATTCAGAACAGTACTAAAAGAATGAAAACAAGTGTAAATGTAACCAGTCAAAGTACAACAAGCAAAGCACTGTTACAATTGGTTACAAAATCGCTTCATTCTGAAACATTGGTAATGTATACAAGTTTTAAATATTAATGTCATATATCGATAATTTGTTAAAATTGCAAATTACACTTTAATATATAACTTTATTATACTTTGAAAGAGTCAAATGCACATTTTCTTCTTTATCAATTTTTAGTATATACACAAATGATCTATAATTATTAATTTATAGAATTAATTACATCTCTTATAGTTCCTAATGTAATATGTTTTACAAGAATGCACGAATGCGTCAGTTAGTTTGATCATAGCATAAACCAAACTCTAAATATAGGCAAAAGTAGTATACCGCTGTTCGAAAGTCATACATCGATTGAGAGAAAACAAATCCGGGTTACAAACTAAAACTGAGGTAAACACATCAACTATAAGAGGAAAACAACGAAACAACAGAAACACTGAATTTCAACAAAAAACCAAAACGACAATGCAACACATAGATAAGATAACAAGTGCCATCGAATGCTTTAAATAGTATTAAGAGGAGATAGTACAAAACATGCTATTTTATTCTTCCTATCATTGTAAATGTTGACAGAAAACAACTATGCTGACTCCGGGATCCACAGAGTTCACGTTAAATTTCAGTGTAAGTGCATCATTACAGTATGGTCATTTCAGACCACAAAAAGGTATGTACATATGTAGTTCTGGATTCTTAGGGTCCTGTATACGATTCGTTTCTATGTACATGTATGTCAAAGAATTGTTTTTACTTACAATGAATTATCTAATTATGTTTTTGTACCCCATTGAAAGTAATAAGCTTTCGTATAAATTTGAGATTTAAACTGAAAATACTCATTAGGACTCAACCTTCTGTTTAACACCAGAAAAAGACAGAATAAAGGTATGACTATTCGGCACTACAAAACGAATCCAAAATCCAGAGTTCAGCTGATAAATGAATAAATCGTGCAACTTTTAAAGATATTACACCTTTTAAATTTTTTGAAAAATTCTTTTAACATTTTTTATTCTGAACACTATCCAATCATTTTCAATGATGTGAAATATCTTAATATGCTTGTATTTAATACACAAAGTGAGTTATTTGAACATTACCAAATATGTTATGGTAAAATTGAGAATCGAAATGGGGAATATGTCAAAGAGACAACAACCCGACCATAGAGCAGACAACAGCCGAAGGCCATGAATGGGCCATTCAGTTCCAACACAAAGGTGAATGTTAATAATTAAATTAACGTAACCAATTTTCTTGCACCAGATGCGCATTTCGACAATACATGTCTCTTCAGTGAAGCTCGTGGCCAAAATATTTGAAATCTAAAGCTTATATAAAAGATGCAGAGCTATAATCCAAAAGTTCCAAAAAGTATAGCCAAATTCGTAAAAGGAAGCAGAGCTTTGCATGAGGGAGATACATTCCGTAATTTATAATTTCTATCATTTTGTAACAGCAAATTTTAATAACACAAAAAAACCGTATTTTCATGCCAGTACCGAAGTACTGGCTACTGGGCTTAAGTTAATTGCTAAACTCAACTTTAATATTATTATTATGGTTCAACCTAACTTTTTTTTTTTTTTTGGCACTGAAATCATTAATCATTTGAAAACTTTTGTAGGTTTCCTTACGATTGCCATCCCATCAGTAAAAAGAGAAAGATATAACTACATCCATAAAACGATCGACTCGTTATTAGCGAATTCGTCACCAAAAGATAAGGAAACGGTTACTATAGTGATAATGTTTAGCGATGATGATACTGAATGGAACAATGAACGAGCATTAAACGTTTCAGAAACGTATGACGAATACATACAATCTGGACATATTCAGGTCATAACTTTACCGCCACAACAATATCCGGATTTTAATATAATGCCAACGACGTATAACGATAGCGTCGAACGTCTAAAGTGGCGAAGTAAACAAAATATTCACTATGCATTTTTATTTAAATATTGTCATAATATCTCAGACTTTTACATGCATTTAGAAGATGATGTTGTTGCAGCCAAAAATTATATTCAAGACATTAGGAAATATAAACGAATTTTTATGAACAATTGGTTTTTAATTCGGTTTTCAAATATGGGATTTATCGGAATATTTTTTAAATCATCTAACTTATTGACAATTTCTGATTTCTTTCTATTGTTTTATGCCGTACAACCATGTGACTTTTTAATGAACATAATTGCAAAAATAAAACTGCAAGAAAAAGAAATACGATATCGTCCAAGTTTGTTTCAACATCATGGTATAATCTCATCTCTAAAGAATAAAAAGCAACTTATAGTAGACCGTTATTTCAAAGGATCAAAAATTACCAGACGCAAAAAATATTACAATTTGAATCCACCAGCGGAAGTGGACACGACTATGGTAGTATACGAAGAATATACAGCTGATAAAGCTTATCTTATAAATGATAAATATTTTTGGGCAGTCAGTCCTCAAAAAGGACAAACATATACAGTCGTACTGAAGGAGCAACAGACTTTAAAGGCTCTCGTTATCGTTGGAGCATATCCAACAAAAAAGACAGATTATATTCAAAATGGGGAAGTGCAGATATCCTCATCCCAGCACTGTTCTGATTGGATAAAGCTTGGAGAGTTGACAAAAGGATCGTTTGATAGTGCAAAGGTAAAAAATCCAGACATTCCAGTTCTGTTGAGGAACATAACTTGTATTCAAATCGAGGTAACAAAATCGCAGAATGAATGGGCCATTATAAGTGAACTAGCATTGAAACGAGAAGAATAGAGGCCGTAACTATGAATAAAAATAAATAAAAATTTGTGTCAAGACGTATCGTCATCATGTACGGCCTTTAAAAATGCGAAAACCCCATCCCATAGGTAAAAGGTAAACGAAAAGAAAAACGAGAAATAATTCAACTAGTTCTGAAATGCATCCTGATAAAATAATGTTGCCTGTAATAACAGAACATGATTTTTATAGCTGATTATGCAGTATTGGCACACAGTTGAAGGCCATACGAGTTTTATGAAATACTGGCTACAGATTTTTCCATAGAAATTTTTATATTTTACGGGTGTAACATTTTACATTTCATATGTGACCAAAACGTATTGGACACATTACTGAAAACTTGTGTGAGCGCAGAATATCCGATCCGCAAGACGCAGGGATTAGTTTTGCAGTTCCAACCCAAAATATACTATCAGACTTCATTGCCATGGGCCTTGATATCCCAAAGTCAACTTCTCCAGGTATTCTTTATCCTGTATTGAATATGTTACGCAACCAATACAATGAAGAGTTTATGTTATGTGCTGAGGGAAAAAAAATAAGCAACGGTAGATGGCAAGAAACGAGATGTTGATTATGTTCGGATTTGAAGATTTAAGGAAAGAAAAACACTTCTAGTAAACCAAATTAATATTTTGAATGAAATTACTAACTTTTTATCAGGCAAAATATTATTTGGTACAGTTTTTGGAACTTTCTCTTTGTAAAAGGGTACATGAAGTCCTTTATGTTGTATGTCTACTACTGAAAGACTGTAAAGAGCTCGCCATGCGCCAGAAATTGTGTCTTCAAAAGTTTGAAAGAATGGCAGGTGACAATTGGCGTTAATCGAGATTTGTGTTTGGATTACAGGCGTCATTGTATCAGCTAACGGAACGTGTTGCAAATGGCCATTCTTGTATCAACTCGATTCTTTCTAGTACAAGTGCAAGTGACGTATTTGGAAAAAATTCACATTATGTTAATGAAAGCACAGTAGATATCTCGTATCAAGGAAACCATGTGTTTCAACGTTAGAACCAAGATATCTAAAGCAGAGGTCAGACTTTTGGATATTAATGTCCATGGCGATGACGTCTGATAGTATATTTTGCCTGGGAACTGCAAAATTAATTCCTGCGTCTTTGGGCTCGGCCATTACGCGCTTACACAAGTTTTTTGTAATGTGTCAAATAGGTTTTTTGTTCACCCATAAAATATAAAAATTTACCGTGAAAAAGTCTGTAGCCAGTTTTCCAAAATCTCTTTGCTGTTTCCCGATATCACATTTCCGATTTTATTCTTTTGGACAGAAATCTGACCGTCTCCAGGAAAAGAAGAGAAATATCGTCTAAAAGAAATTCATTTTTATTTTCTTTTACCATTTGGATAAAATAAGAATAGTAGTGTCATCGTCTTCAGGTCTCCTCGAAGATGTATTGTCATTTGATGATAAAGATACCGGTGAGTGTTTCATTGGAGAGGTAATCAAATTTGTTAATGAGTGAATGTTTTTTGTGGCGTGCACGAATGCTTTTGAGAGGAACCTGATGATGAACTTTGATGGAGTTTGACTGGTGGCTTCGGACAAATCTTATATGGAGCTTTGCTCTATGATTTTCCTCTATGTTTCTGTGTCTTGAGCCACAGTCGTGACTTTTTTTCTGACCACGATGGTGACTAAAATTCAAACGAAATCATTTTCCAGCTTTAAAAACAAAAATTTTGTGTCATCTTTTACTTTTTATGAAACCAAAAGCAAAATCTGACACCCCGAGCAACACTGTATTTTGATGAAAAAAATAGTTTTAAAACCAATTAATTTTAAGTAAGAAGCTTGTATTCGGTTAAAATCCATGATAGGAATTCAATTCTATATAAATGATGCGAGGGGAAGTCGTCTAAAGTAGTTTTTATCCAGAAATTTGCATATGAAGCCTCAAAATCTGCAACACGGAAAAGTATGTGTTTCAGAAAACAGAGCATTAAAACAACTGCTTCTGCTTGCAGGCAATAAATCATGTTCCAGTTCCTTCCGTGCAATACACTAATCGGTACCGAGAATTAAAAAAAAAAATACACTTGAACTTACATCGATAGTTTTTCTTTCGTGTCAAACACAGCCCACACCCGCATGTGGCGTTCTACACGGTGTATCTGTTTCCAGCATTATTAAAAGTGGAATTTTGAAATAACATTTCGTTATAGATAGATAGTGTGGTCCAAATTTGACAAAATAAGCTCAAATCCTGGCTGATTTTTTATTGACTTACAAGTGAATAATTCGACCTCATGTGAATCCATATTCATGTTAATTTCAATTTTCGTTTACTGATTCGATTCGCAAAAAAAATATGTATGACTGGCATCTGGACAAAAATACCCATGAAATAAGGATATATATTATCTACTTGATACATTGCATATGTATATTTTAAACAATTTTAAATTTGGATATACGTTTTTGTATGTTATAATTCAAAATTATGAGTTATCGAGTCAAACATGAACATGTCATCTAATGTTCATTTAAATTCACGAAACCATGGTCGATACGGAAAAAATCATCCCGAATCAAATGGATGAAATAAATGGAGAACGAGTGACATATTGCTGTTTGAGTACAGTACATTATTTCAAATGAAAAAACACCATTTAGTTATGTAGATCCATCTTAACGGATTCACGCAGTTTAAAGCTCTACGGCGAACTAGATAAGACATAAAAAATGTAGCTTAAACGAAAAGGTAGTTAAACTTGAACAAAACTAAAGGACTCAATCACTTGTAAAAATGAAAACAAAACAAATCATTCTTCAATTTCTGTTTTGATGCAGTATGATTCCAAGAAATAGTGACTGATGTCATGTATATTTTTTTAGTAAGGCACCAATTACTAACATGCTAACTAAAAAGTAGAATCACAAAAATACTGAACTCCGAAGAAAACTCAAAACGGAAAGTCTCTATTCAAATGGCAAAATCAAATGATAAAACACATCAAACGAATGGACAACAACTGTCATATTCAGGACTTGGTACAGCCATTTTCAAATATAGAAAATGGTTAATACCACTACGCGAGTAGAAAAAAATGTCGTTCAAAGTATTTCAAAATTATAATAGAACAATTATATAATGACATTGTAATACAACAATAACATAAGGGCGGGACTTCAGAAGTACAGAACCACGCCATATGTATCAAAAAACACAAAAAGTCACATGTACAAAACACACCAGCAAAAATGAGAGACAATACAAAATACATTGACGGAATTTATAAGTACCGAGCAACGTCAAACGGATATCACAGAAAACAGACTAAACAGTAAAAGTAATATTAATAATAGGACAGACAAGAACAATATAACACGTTATTAAAATGATAAAAAAAAAACGTCAGTACTCAGAATTATTACATCAAGACCATTATGTATTATTTGTGATGTTGATACGGAATATTTATCAACAAGGTCTTGGTACCTTCCGATGACCTTTTTTTTCAGAAAAAAAGGACGAGATGTTCTTTGACATACCCCTGGTTCATCAACTTTCTGCTCAGACACTGGCGACGTTTTACAAAATCTGAGTAGGAGCTGCAAGCTTTTGCATATCGAATAAGTTTGGAAATGTATATCTTATGTCCAGTTGAAGTTGGTATATCACTCTTAAGGGCGTAGGCGACCATGATTGATATCTTTGAATTATAACATACAAAAAATCGTCTTAAAAGAACACGTTAAAGATATGATAAAACTAAAAAGACCAAAAGATAATGTCAAAACCGGAAAGACAATCAGAGTTATGCACAAAAAAATGTATATAAGACTCAAAATAGGCATGTGAAGGTCGTGTTTCATGCAAACCTGTTATGACGGCATCATCATTCATCAAAGTGACGTAGGGGCTCTGGTGGTCGAGTGTTCTAAGGGGACGACCATTTGTTATTCGCTGGGGTGGGGGTAGGGAGGTAGGAGGATTTAAAAATAAATAACTCAGCCTTGAAAATCACAAAAATAAATGGGTTGTTTTGTGGTAATTTGAAAATAAATAATCTGAATTACAAATTATTGTCGATTAATAACTGGGCAGGTCTTTTATGCCATTTTATAAAATGCTAATTCAAAAATATGAGATGGCACCAGATTCTTCATAAAATTCATTTTTTTAAAAATCAAATCGTGGTACACTTCCCGAATCTTTTAATTATAATATATAAATATACTAAATGAATAAATGATTTGGAAAATATGTTGAAGGTATAAAAAGTCATGAGAATTCCGAATGCAATAAGGTTCTATCCGGGCACTCTGGTTCTAAAACCTTGGTTCCATCTGGGTTGTTTGGTTCTGAACCTTGGTCCTATCCGGGTTTTTTGGTTCGAAACCATGGTAACTGGTTCAACATCCGGGTTGTTTGGTTATAGCAACCCGACTTCTTGGTTCCATCTGGGTTCTATTCTAGATTATTCTTATGTTCCCGTTGTACTTGGAGAAGATAACCACAAGTATCCGAATACAAAGAGGTCAAAGACGCTAAAATTGTTTTATAACATTAAATATTTCAGGATCGACGGTAAAAGAAGCTGTAAGGTATTTAATTTTCTTATTCTAATAATTTTGATTAGGAAACTAGATTAAAATAAAGCATCGTTTAGATTTTAAAAATAAAACGAAATATACATTATATCGAACATCATTTTATTTAATTCAGTCGTTCTGTTTTTATTTATTTCCCTTTACTCATTCCTTATTTCCCTTAATATTTCTAGAAGTTTTAAAACAACAAAATTAGGACCTGTCGTTCAATTGGCCGACGATATATGCATCTAGCCACTTGACCAGTTGACGACTTGCATATATATTTGATTGCACATTTAAAGTTCGAATGAATTTTATTTAATAGCTCAGTCTGCTTTGTAATAATGTCAGATTTGATAGAAATACGTGTGAAGTATATGTAACAAATCGTTTTGTTCAAAACGGAATGTTACAAGACATATAAAAAGAAAGTGATGATCAATTTAAGTGTGTTAGCTTTATTTAATTAAAAAAAAGCTATAAAATATTACAAAAATGTATATGTACAATAAATTTGTCAAATTTGATACTACTTGTGAAAGGTATGCATATAATCAGTATAGGCCCAAAATATCAAATCAAAATTAAGATTGAATATTTTTATAATAAAATTGTGTGTGTGTTAATGACAGTGCTAGTAGGATGAGTAGCACCAGCACAATAGTCAGAACTTCTGTGTTGGTACCATAGTAAAGGGGCATAAAGAGTTACTCTAGTCCGTTCGTCCCGAACTTCCAAAAAAAAAGGGTTCCGTTCTCTTAACTTTAGTTGCCTCAACCAAATACTACAAAACTTATACACAAAATATGTGACATGAGTGCCAATACGAAATCTCCAAAAAGACTAGATGACACAGAAATTAACAGCTATAAGTCACCCTACGGCCTTCAACAAAGTTGAGCAAAGTCCATACCGCATAGTCAGCTATAAAAGGCACCGAAATGACGATGTAAAACAGTTCAAACGAGAAAGGAAACGGACAAATGTATGTACAAAAAATGAACGAAAACAAATATGTAACACATAAACAAACGACAATTCATGAATTCCTGACTTGGGACAGCCACATACAAACAGAATGAGGCGGATTAAATATGCTAGCGGTATCCCCACCCTCCACCTAATGTGGCATGACCGATTCATAAGGAAGCAAGTGCCAAAGATTTAGAAGGCTTTTGGCATTAACTCAGCATCTGATTCTGATTCCAATTAAAATAAACAAAATTTACTAGCTATATAATACGTTTGTTTTTGTTAATATAGCGCTGTCATAAAAAATTAACAGATACAATACAGACGTTCAAATTCATGATACATGTACTTTGAGTTTTTTCTCTGAACTGCAAAACATTACTCATCAAGTGAGGTAGCATGGACGGACCCCCGATGGGGATATTCTAGGAGTATAGTAAGAACTCGATCCCTCGTTTTTTTCCATTTTTGTTAAATTATTTAATTATGTGAACGTTTAGTGGTGTTCAAGGTTATGGATTACTCTATCAAATTGGTTTGATATGTACTTAGATAGCAATGATAAAAGTTGTTATTGTAACGTGTCAATCAAGAATAAATATTTTATTTTTTGAGATGGTCCCTAATTTAAATGTCTCAACTGAACACTCTCGACTCTCAATTGTCAACAATAGTTATTCATCTAACATTCTATTACCCCATAACACAAATCTATCAAGTTCGATATTGGGTGGTGTTACTGTTCACGAGTTTTTAGATATAAGAAGTTGGTACGAGTACTAATGATACAAATATCAACACATAGCCTTAAGATAAGAACAACGCTAAATCTGTTGTTTCTGTTTCTTTAACTTTAATTAGTTTGCCTCAACCAAATGTTTTGAAACTGATACAAAATCCTTATGGTCACAAAACAGTCAAAATTACGTGAATCCTACACCTATATATGGAAGTTTACTTGTGTGTTTTTTTTTTTGTTTTTTTTTTGCACCAGCAGAGGCATCTGTTGCCCATAAACATATTGTACATTTATTTCAGTAAGGTCACACCAATTTGATTTATAGTTCTTTGGACAAAAGCTCCAAAAATTGAAAATGAGTTTTGTTGAGGCGGGTGCTCTGCAAGTGGAGCGAGCGGTATAATTTTTTTTCAAATTGTGCAATTTAGAAATTTGTGTACATGTTAAAACTGTGTAACTTCAAAGAAAAAGGAGGAGACACATGCTCTTATGCATATAATTTGATGTAACTGTGCCTGTAGTACAGTCTATACCATACCCAACTTTCTGGTTCACTTTGGTTAAGTATCATTTTGAGTATTTTCGTCAAATAAGCTATAACTGTGTGAATTTTTATTTAAATTCACACATGTATATAATAAGGAGGCAAGGCGGATAAAGTTTAACAAGAGGAATTATGTAACTATAGGTAAATATATTGTATGGAATTCAATTAAAATATGTGCATATATTCCCAAAAATGCCCTAGAAAAATATTAAATATCTTTGATACAGTTGTTTTCATATATAGAAGTGATTGTTTATTGGCTGCTTGGCATCTACATGTAGTTGGATCTATTTATCTATAAAAGGATCAACATAATGAGTGAGGTGTATATTTCAACAACATATTGAGTAAAATAGTTATATTGCTATAGTATGTTGATCTCAGTGTAAAGGAACATTCACTTAAAATACATTATGTCCTTAAACCACATTCACATGCATTATTCTGATTTGGCAAAATACATTTTCCTTTTGCCCCTGAAACCTAAATGTATCTCAAACTTGAAGTGGTTGCACCAATAATATATGTATTATTATTATTTACAGGCTATTACAAAAGAGTTCTGAGTGCATGTCAATAGACTCACAAGGGGATATGGGTTTTCATCAATTTGAAAATAAGATTAATATGTCATTTTTTTTTAAATCAAGTTAATTTAAGATCAATTTCATTCAAGACAGATAGCTCTACCTATGTCTGTTGTAGTCCAAGATAATTCTGACGTCCAACGGCTGTTTTGCCTGACAATCTGGAGCCGTTGAACAACTCTATATCTAGTCTGGCTATACAGCTGTACGTCAGATTAATCTTGGACTGTGTCTATTGAAACAATGATTGGGAATGGCAATGGTTCTAACGAGTACTGTTGTGATCATGGTCGTCTAACGAAAGATTTTTTATTTTGACTTCTAGAACAAGTCTTCATAGGTAAAACGAAATCCATTTCAAATAACTATGTGTTTAATAACCATTTGTTCTATGCAATGATCTGAGACAACTTCATGTTGGCATCCCGATTTTTTACCTTTTATTAACAAATCGATTTATCACACGTGCGTTTGAATTAATTGGAGCAATATATGCACAAGAAAAACGTCTACGAGAAAAAAAAAATGTCAAGGATAAACTAATTTTGAAGCGGCATGTGGCCCAAAAATTTGCGGAAGCGGTGATTATTTTTTTTTATTGAAAAGTCAATTTCTCCAAAACAGGAGAGGGAAAATCCAAAGAACTATCAATCAAATTGGTGTGGCCTAAACTGTTTATTTACTTCCTGTGGATTCTACTTCTATTAGAATTAAAGTGCATATTATTTTTAGGATTGCGGTGCAGTTTGATAACAGACGTTGACCAGCTTTAAAAAAAAGTGTTTCACTAGATTGAGCTCTATGTCTAAGTGTACTTTAAAGGTTCTTCGCACTGAGTTCAGTTTATTGATATGCGTATACATTCTGTGTGATTTTTCAAAATGCTTCAACAGACTATCCATATCTACATGTCCATGAAATGAAATCCAAGGCAAAATGATTGAAACATTTTGAATTATCTATCACAACTGGCAGCACATAGTGCTACTGAAGCAGTAAAAAATATAAAAAAAATTAGTTTTCATTTGATCAAAGCATTCTTCAATTCAAAAATTGAGAATTGAAATGTGTTAAAGAGACAATAAAATGACAAAAGAGCAAAAAGCAGTCGAAGGTCACCAATGGGTTTAAACAAAGTGAAAAAAATTCCTCGCCCGGCGGCGGACTTCAGATGGCTCCTAAACAAAATGTGTACTAGTTCAAACTCCAATACATAAAACCGAACTTACAATTATAAACATACAAGACTAACAAAAACCAGAGACTCCCGACTTTGTCAAGGCAATCATACCAAGAGGCACACCCAATATGCATAGGTCAAGAGTCAAAAACTCATAGACTGGTCAAGAGTTCCATGACAAATGATTTTGAGGAAAGGGTCATCGTGGTACACAAAACTAACAAATATATCTATATATCTAATAAAGATATAAGAAGATGTGGTATGAGTGCAATCAGACAATTCTCCATATAATTCAAACAAAATATACAAGTACAATAAGGGCAAAGGTCAAGCTCATATGAAGTTTCTCGTGCAACAAGACTCACCATCTTATGACAATACATCTTCATGCTACATATTCAGAAGCAAGGTCAATTTAGAATTATACTTTCAGGTCAGGTTAATATACAAAGGAACACACTGTATCATGATGACACACCCAGATGGCATAGGTCAAGAGTCAAAAAGTCATAGTCTGGTCAAGAGTTCCATGTCAAAAATACACAAAGCAGTCCTGCACGAAAGTGCATCACGGTACACGTAACAATGTCTTATTTCATGATGCACTACACATGCACGAATACACGAATGCATGGACAACAACTGTCATTTTCCTGACTTGGTACAGGCATTCTCTAATGTAGAAAACGGTGAATTGAACCTGGTTTCACAACGCTAAACCTCTCACTTGTATGACAGTCGCACCAAATTCCATTATATCCATAACGATGCGTGAACAAAACAAACAAACATAATAGGTAAAATTGTCGATGGATCTAAATTTCGGATACAATTCAATAACTGGATACCCTAAGTCACATTTAGGTAAAGTTTGAAGGTATTTGGCCGAATAGTTTTAGAGAAGAAGATTTTTTAAATAGCTTACGACGACAGACGACCACGACAGAAGACGGACGCCAAGTGATTGCATAAGGTAACATGGGGCCCTTCGGGTACCGGTGAGCTAAAAAAACCAGCAGCCACATACTTAACCAGGTATATCACATTTTGACTTTAACCTACATATTTGTCTTTTGATGTTGCCCTAAAAAGTAAAGTCTTACACTGTATCTATACATTTTGCCTTGAGACCAAAATTACTAAAACAGAACTTGCGATTTGGATTAAGAAAGGATCTGGGAACCGCACAGAGAGTGCAAAAACAAATCCTCCTTGTCGTTCCCTAAGTAGTTACTACTAGCAAATCAACACTAAGGTTGTGAGTGCGAATCCCGCTCGTGCAGGTGCACTCGATTACAATCTTAATTGAATATGATTGTCACTTTTTATATCGAAGTGGTTTTCATTACATGAGAAACACGACGGATACCACATGTGGACCAGGATCTGCTCAGCTTGTGATTAACCCTAGTTTTTGTAATGACGACATTAAGGAACATATCTGCTATCATCTGTGAAACATATTCCATAAATGTTAATGTAGCTTGAAAAGTACACATAATTATATTCATAAGCTGAAACCGACAGTTAAAACTGCATACCATCATACCAATACCGGAGCACGTGTTATTCGGTCGATGATCCCCCATAGGACTGGTAATATGCCAATAGCAGTATCGCAGACTGTCATGTGTATTTGTCAAGTTTAGTCGAGACCGAAAGTTTAGAAATACAGAAGCATTAAACATTTTATAGCACAAACATGAAAAAGATCTACTGAAAACAGCCAAGATAACATTTTACATTTTACTGTAACACTTGCATCCTTAGATTCGGCATAACTATATCATACAGTATCGTTACATTAACAGCCAAACGTATAATTTAAAACCTGTAAGTATAGTAATACAAGCCACTGTAAAAAATAGTTGCCTCGTGAATGATTGCTGGTTGCTCAACGTTCAGCGGCAAATATTTCATGCATGTTTAGGACGAGAATAATTCAACTATGTAGGTCTTGTAATAAAGGTCGTTAATGATGAAGGTAGGGAACATTATGACTGCCACAGTGGAAAATGAGGGTATACTGATGTGGACTGAAATGTTGCCTTGCAACGGGTGACATACGGACCCCTCTAAACGTTGTTACCTTGGGCTTCTTTTTATATTGTAGCCAGAGTGACACTCTCTCTTCACGAGACATCGGATTTAACGTTCTTATTCTGACCGGACTTGGTTGCGTACTTGTACCTCCTCCATGTCCAAACGGACACTACACTTCGGCAAGGGTTTTACAACCGGCCGAAAGAAGACCTGAAATAACAAGAATTCAGGAATACCAATTTTAAAATTTCAGTCTAGTTTATTAAAATCACTTTAGAATCCTAGGATACTTACTACTTTCTTATATAAGTATCCTAAAGAACAATTTTAGTCTGGTACATTGTACATGTATGTACAACTCTTTGAAATTTGTTGAAAAGTATATATTTTCGTTCGTGTATTATGCGTAACAATTGATTCCACACACTTAAAAATCTTGTAAATGTCTTACAATGTTTTAACCTTTTTTTGCACTTTTGTTTATTTCATTTCCAGCATTTACCGTTTAGTAAAAATAGATATTTCTTGAATGATCAGCCATATCGCTTGTGTTCTAGTCACTTCTATTGTTACACATTGTAATTTACTTGGCCAATTCGAATAACCTCTATCCAGATTTATGACACTTTGATGTCCATGAATACTCTTAATGTATTTCCAGTTTTCACAATTTTGTGAAACTTTTAGCTTTCCTTCAGATAATATATCATCCGGTTGTTCTGTCAATCCAAATTTTATGTATATTCCTGTAACTTGTTCGGGTTTATGAAATTTTATGGTGAATACGTCACCCTGCTTTGGGGAAATACCCCAAAAATATTCGTCCGAGAGACCATAAGGATTCTTCGGAAAATGTTTCTCGAATGTTTCAATCGTTGTTTCAATATCTGCAGGCGGGTTTTCATTATAAAATCTTTTTTTAGAAGATTTCTTTTTTAATGTACCATCTTGCAAAAATTGTCTTTTACCTCTGAGTGATGATACAACACCGACATGTTGAAATAACGATGGTTTGTGTCTTATGTCTTTGAATTGTGTTTTTACGTGCTTAAGATATCCCAGCAAGTTGTCACCTGGTTGGTCGTTAAAAAACATTAACAGAAACTTTGCCAGAACTAATAATTCATCATTACGTACTAGTTTTCCAACGAATCCAAGATTACAGAAATCAAGACAAAACCATTTGGTGTGTTTTTTATTCATCGTTGAAATAAAACTTTTTATTTTATAGAAATAATTTGGAATGGCTTGTATATCATCTTCCAACTGAATATAATATTCAGATATATTGTGGCTGTACATAAACATGTAAGCATAATCTATATTTTGCTTGCTTCTCCAAATAACTCGTTCGGTGGCATCGTTAAATGTACGATATAAACTGTTGAAGTCAGGATACATGTGTTCGTGGTAGTGAAATATGTGTAAAAATCCTGAATCAAAATGCTTTTGGTATTTTTTCTTGAGATCGTTTGCTGTATATTCTACCCATGTTTGATTTTCGTCTGCCATATATAATGCAATCACGATTTCCAATCGTTCCTGCTCGGTTGTCAACATTATAAGGGATTCTAAAGTATTCTCCAAATAACTAATTCCAGGTCTTTGCATTGTCGGGATACCAATAGTAAGAAAACCTTTATAAAGATAACAAAACAGAAAATATAAAATATAAAATCACATAAGCAGATTTTATTTGTTTTGTAGTTATTGAAACACATCTGATGAGCTTTGTTTTGTTAAAAAAAAAAACTATCTATTATGTCTCTTATTTAATTTGTTTGAGTTGGCATCTTGTCAAAATGACAGTTCTTTTCGAAACAAGAAGAACTCTGTAATTTGTGGGATCAAATAACCACCTACTATTGATTGGAAATTGTATACAGACATGGAATTTAATCATGAAATACATTTATACAACCTCTACAGGTAAAATATTGCACTCACTATTTATATGCAATACTGAAATTTCTGTTAAGAAGAAATTGTATTGTACACAATAGGTTAAATCCCAAATCGTTTTCACATATTAGAGGATTGAATACCCTTTTTTTAGATGTTTTAATTGATGTGTATACTGGGGAGGTTTAGCTCAAAAACTGCATAAAAGTTCGAGAGTTTGTGAGTCAGCAGCCCAGTTTACATCACTCCTAAAATATGAGATAGTGTCCTATCTTCATCCACCAATATAATATGTTTTTCTTCTTCATCAATTAATACATGTACATTTATGTAAGTAAATCACACTGAAAGCCAGGGTGTATCAATACGTTTTAATATATGCTACATGTCTCTGGGTATGATAAACAAATAAAAACACGTTTCTATACTGCAAAATACACATTTACTACCCGATAAATTGATTATTGTATCAGATTTTCATCATATTTACGTAACTATATTGTAAAATATCCGTTGCTGGACACATGATTAAACCTCTTTTTGGCGTGTTCGTTGCGCTCAGTTCACAAAAAGTTTCATATGGTGACTCGCAGCGGACATTTAACAATATCAATAAGCAGACAACCTGATAATCGGTACATTGTATTTATCATTCGAGGGGTAAAAATGTGATAGCTTTCTCTACATACAACCCTCCTTAACATGCCTTTTTTTTAAATAAATGTATTGTTTCTGATATTTAACACGTTTGTCATTAATCTATGAGTTATTTGTGTATATTAGTGGAATTTTCCTGAATAATTAGGATTATTTATTTTGTAATTCTCACCAGCATTGGAAGTCCGATAGCAAATGTCTTTTAAATGACTAAAATCCACGGTTTATAAGTGTGTGTGTGAATTTTTAAAGATCGTCTTATGTTATATCACATTTCTTAAGATTAAATAAGTAACAATAAATAATAAAACAAATGAAAAAATATTGAATTATAGTAAAGTTTAATGTTGAGCAACACAGGCAAACTTTGAGTATTTACATTCAAATGAATAATAATGAACAGTACTCACAAGAACAAAAATAGTATTAACCACTTGCAATGTTTTTAAATGGTTTTCATTCAAAGCATCTTTTAGTAATACATGTATTGTCAATAAATCAAACAAAAGTAAGAATTCCTCTCTTGGTATTTCGTTTTGGATAAATAGATATATAATTGATTAGAAAAGTAATACTTTTGTTTTCACATCGTTGAAGAAAATATCAATTCCCTTATTTATACTTTTGAAGACTTAATTTATATAGTATTTTTCACATTTTGTCATACAGACCACTTTTTTGTTTTCTGTTTCTTTTCCAAACTGATAAAATATAATGTCAGACAGTGTAAGGAGAAGGTACTTACTAGGTATATTTTCAGTTTGCTTAACTTGAAGTTTCTACCATATGAATTTAAAAATATGCAGAAATTATTGCAGAGGTTTCAAAGCAACACCACAAAAAAAAATTTTTAGTTTTATAAATAGTATTAGGGAAAAACTCAGTTGTGGACAACCACAATAGATTCTCGATTTTTCTCTTTCTTTATTTTAGTAAACGATTTAAGAATTTATGATATATATAGATACAGTGGTAAATGTATGAATATTACGTTCAATGCGAGTTTTGTTCCTCTATTTCTTTTTTTCTTCCAGTGAATGTTTGAGTATCCGCACCGTTAATACCATCACATAATACTATCTTTTGCCTTAATCAAAATAATAATTCATTTCATTTCAAAATTGTTTTCATTCCCATGTGCTCACTTTAGAAACAGAGAATATCTATTTTGTATGACAGGTCAATGGGCATATATATTTTTTTAATTTTTTGTTTAATAGTAGCTCAAAACTAAGCACATTCTGTATGTATGTGCTTGTTGTTAAAAAAAAAAGGTGACTATGCGATATGCGCTTTGCTCATTGTTGAAGACCGTACGGTGATCTATAGCTGTTTATTTATGTGTCAATTGGTCTCTTGTTGATAGTTGTCTCACTGGCAATGATACCGTATCTTTTGTAACTGTTCCGGACCATACGAGTATTTGGACCATACGCGTATGGTCATGACCATGTGCGTATACACACAAAAGTTATACACGTAAGCTCTTTATATTATTTAGTTAAAGTTCCATGTCTTCCCGATAATTATTGATTGATGTACTGTGGATTCATTATTGTTCGTGGAGTACCATTTTTTATTTTATTTCGTGGACATTGATTAACCATGAAATTCAATACAAATGAAGTACACACTTTTTACAGGCTTGTATGCAGACTGGTAAATTAAACCTTGCAATCAAATATACACGATTGTAAGTTACACATGTCATTACGTTTTAATTTTTTTTTCACATTCAATCATTTTTATGTTGTACCTTTGTGACGCTGACCTCGGTTTATTATAAAGGTCGGTGAAGCATATGAAATGTATATTATACTCAAACCGATGTAAGGAAACTTCACAGGGGAAATTAACTTCGTGTTCTGTATTTTGAACTCTTATAGTTCCCGATGTAAAGAAAATTCAAAAGAAAATTTAACTTCGTGTTCTTTATTTGTAATACTTCATGAACTCTATTAGTTCCCGGCTCAGTAGTAAATAAGTGTATTGACTTACTTATTACTTAATATTTATAAATTTAAAGACTTTCAACTTGGTTATCTAAAGAGTGACATACTTCTTTGTTTAGTTAATTCAAATATTCGTTTAAACAAATTTAACCCTTATTAATATCGAATAAAAAAAAATGGCAAAAGATTTAATTAGCTTCTAGTAAAACGCTTTATATATTATTAATTCAAAGCTTTCGTTAACAGAAATACGATAACTTTTTTTTAGCTTGTGTCATATTATTTTAAATAGACGTGTTATATACTGTAAATTAAATGTTCTTATATAAATATACGAATTTATTTAGTGTCTTAATATTACATATTCTCTTGTTATTTTGTACAGAATGGCTCTCTTTTTATTTCTATATATTTTTACACTTAATTGAATTGTATTATCATATATTATAATTATTAAGAGATAAAAATTGAATTGGAAAATTGGCATTGAATTACATAATTGAAATACTAGAAAATTCCTATAAAAAATTGCTAAGATTGCCGTAAATGTTTTACAATTTATTTACATCTTTATCAAAAATTCCAATGAAATATCAAGTTTTTGTAATTCAATCCTGAGGAAGTCGTAAAATTTAAAATTATCAATTAAATGCATGTTATAAATTAACATAATATGTAAAGCAAAATTTAATCTTCAAAACAAACTATTTCTGATAACTCCTTCTAGGGCGTTCGTTTTATTTTTATAGAAGCTTATCCATTATCTGTAATAACTATTAATTTTATTAAACATAAACAAATTTTAAAATCTTATGTCGTGCACATTTCCGAACATTTGATCGTGATTGATGTATATTTTACAGGCTCCACTCAAGTTAAAACCTTGTTTATACATTTTACCAAGAACGATTTATACTGTGTTTGTATCAAATAAACCTTATACTGACCTTGAAATGTGTTACGGTTTTTGTGTTGTTCGGATTATCTTATCGATGTTCACCAACCATCTCTTTACATTCACTTCAATCATATGAATATAAGTAAACGACTTTTACTTACTTTTAGTTTTTCTAAAGTGACCGTAAATTAATGCGTCATCTCTGTTGACTTTGAGCTGGAATCCCACTGCAGTATCTGATTGTGTGTTAGCTGTATCCAAACGCTCTATTTTTGTTGCATTAGACTGTGATGTAAAAAAAAAAGTATAGGAAACGGTTGTTTAAAATACTAGTAGGTTGTAATAAAATTGAGAACGGAAATGGGAAATAATGATGTCAAGCAAAACAACGATCCGGCAAAATAGCTGATCACAGCCGATGGCCGCCAATGGGCCTTCAACACAGTGAGAAAACCCTAAGGAGGTGGTCCTTACTGCCCAGCCACCCCCCAAAAAATGTGTACTATTTCAGTGAAAATGGAAGTCGCACTTAACTCCAAAATCATACAAATGAACTAAAATAAAAAAAAAACAATATGCAAGACTAACAAATGCCAGAGGCTCCTGATTTGGGACGGGCGCAAAAATGTGACGGGGTTAAACATGTTTTGTCCGATCTCAACCCCCCCCCCCCCCTTTATACCTATAGCTAAATGTACAATAAAGAAACACACACACTACGCCCAGTAAAACTCAGTTTAAAGAGGTCAGAGTCCGATGTTAGAATAACTTAGGGTCCTTTATATTTTGCTGTTCGGTGTGAGCCAAAGCTCCGTGTTGAACGTCGTACCTTGACCTATAATGGTTAACTTTAATAAATTGTTACTTAGATGGAGAGTTGTCTCATTGGCACTCACACTACATCTTCCTATGTCTATTAGATTAAGAATTCGCAGTTGAAATTGACTTAGAGATCCCGCGTCATCGTTTCGCTTAAAACAAACCAAGGGATCCCAAAAGGTGTTTATAAACAGAGAGTAAAACGTAGCGTCAGATCCTTGTAGGCTAAATATGAAACAACAATCTATGATATAATCAGATTGAATTTGACTGATTTATATAAAATAAAAATGAGTTTTGAAAAAGTACAATGCTGAAATCAAACATCACATAGAATTATTAGTGGTGTTATACAGAGATTCAAGATTTTGCCTTATTAACTTTTATTTTATGACATTTCGACTTACCAATAGCATATTCTGGTATAGTTTGTAATAATTTCTATCTTGAAAAACTGAAACAAAAACAATATCATCAGATATAGTATATTATCGAACTTAAAAGTTATATGGTAAATGTTAAAATGACTAATTTTAGCCTTTTACGAAAAGTAAGTCTGAAATCAAGTATAGGACACAAGTTTAAATAGCACGTTTAGTCTGTTATGTAATTTCTAAGTCTGATTTAATTAGATTGTAACAGTTAATTGTATTTTACAGTTGACACGAATTTGAAGTTTAACTAATTTGTTTAACATAGAAACCAATGATTTTTCTAAAAAGGTTATCAATGAAAATGGCTATAGGACGGTAAAAAAAAATCCCAATTAATAGCATTTCTTGTTTAACTTGAATGTTCTCGTCAAATGTTTTATAATTATTGTCTTAAATAAAAACAATAAAAAAATAAGTAGTTTTCTCGATATCAAAGTATTACGTTTTTACCTTAACGTATAATGGTTTACTTTTATAAATTGTTACTTGGATGGAGAGTTGTCTCATGACAATCATACAACATCTTCTTATATCTATATATGATATGATAAACTATATGTTTCTGACCTCTATTTGACTTTTTAGGGGGTTCAATAAATTCACTTACCTTTGGTTGAATTAACAGTCAAATGCATGTAGGTGAAAATAACCGTAATCTGCAGAATTAGCAATATAACAGCTCCTTTAATCACTTTTTGACCGTAAGAATAACAATAATTTCGCTTTAAACATTTCATTCTCAATTATTATGCAGTAGACATTCACAATATTACGATCCCAGCCCAACAAGGGAATACAGTTAATTTATTTTAGTATCATGGTACAGCGATTTTCATATCGACTGGGTTGATAAATATTTCATTCAAAGCAGATCATATTCATATCATGACAAATGATTCACTTTCGTAATTCATTTTTTTTAAAGTTCACGGTCAATATCATGTAACTACAGTATCACAGGTAAGTTACATAATCTCATTAGTGGAATAAAACTGTGACCGGGAGACTGGCTACTACTACCAGTAATCTACTAGCTTGGCGATGAAAACGAGAGGCTACATGGCCGGTTGAAGGCTAACGATAGACAATGACTTTGGTCTAGTCACTCTCCTGAGAATACCCACTTTAACTCCACTGGTAGAATTAGATACACCTCCTATGCAGTAGTTAACAGTAAAATGTTTTCAGGGTAGAATATACATGTAGTTTTCAAAATTGTGGAAGTTGTCAGTACGACTGCCTGACTCACTGTAGTAAAAACTTCAGAAAACATATTTAGTTACAAAAATTGCTTGATGACAATCTCATAATACAAAAGAGGTTATCGAATGACAATTACATTGTAAATTATATAATAAGAATTTACAGATTAACAAAAGAATGTAACAAAGATGTGTCGCTTAAGCATTAGGCTGAATAAGCGCTAATTGAAATGATAAAAGAATTATAAAAGAATTATTTGATTATCAGCACTAAATTTAAAGCTGTGAGGTTATTATCTATTATTTATCAAAATTATCATCTAGACAAACTGTCCCGCAAGGCTCTATATGTTGAACACGAGAACAAAATAGAACTGGTCCATTTAATAGCAGTAAAACATTTCAGGGTCATACACATATATCTTGGATATTTCAAAGCACCCTTATTATTTTTATTTGGGGTTTCTATAGAATATTTTGAAATCTTGAGTACACAGGTTAAATAGGGGGGGGGGGGAGATTTGATTGGTTAACTTCTAGATATATTTATTTTCGTATATGCAAATCAAAATGTCATTTGAATTTTTTTCTATAGTACTGGACAGGATAAAACTTCATTCACGCCAAGTATTTCTTTACTTGAAACAAAGATAAATTCTGCACAATTTTTTGAAAAGTGCAATTTAACAAAGACTAATAGGGAAAACCAATCAATTATGGTGATATTACACCTAAAGCCCCGGTCACAACAATTGTACATTTTTTTTGTCGTGGAAGATCTATGAAATAGCTGTCGTGCAAAATGTCAAAAACATATTTCGAGTGGTCACATCAGCTACGACATGTTCAGGATGGGTACACGAAAGAAAAAAAAATGTAATTGTACTGTCGTGGGTCTGTCGCAAGTCGGTCGTGCAACAGTCGTATGACAATATATTGGGCTATATTTCAGGTTTTCATTTCATGGAATGCGCGTGCTACTGTCGTGTCACTCTCGTGCCACTGTCGTACGCCTGTCGCAAATCAGTCGTGGGTCACTTGCGCGTTTGCCTTCGACCTACTTGTGTATGAAGAAGGCCCGATTGATTGCGTGTCATTTGCCATTTGCTTTCAATATCGTTCATTGTCAATATAAGTTCGGTCCAAGTAAACGACGTTTTTTTCTTTTTTCGTTTATATTATAATTGTTTAGCGATTTTTAAACAAGGATGCCCGCGAAAAGAAAATTTACAAAAGAAACGTAATAGCAGTAAACGTGGATGATGTTGACCAGACGGATGACCCACTACCACAAGCTGAAACATATGAAGATTCTAAAATTACTGGAGACGTCAGGGACGAAAATATATGGCACGGCGAATGTACAACTGTCGTTTGGCAGACAATAAATGTTGTGCGAGTATCGTACGAAGTTTGGTATTCGTGAGACAATCGTGCAACTGTATTACGAGTGTCTTGCGATAGTCGTCAGATTGTCGTACGTACGATTGTTAACTCATTACATTAACTGCTTGATAAACGAATTACGTATTTACAATTCACTTGGAAACTCAACATATACCCTCACGACACTTACCAAAGAGGAAATCCTGGATAATCATACTAGGTCTGTTCTATGTTCCTTTGGAATTTCAACCAAAGATGAAGAACTGGATCTTCCATCACTGTATCGGATACCTAAACTACATAAGTGTCCTTACAAACAACGGTATAATGCTGGGTCTTCCAAGTTCTCCACGAAACCTCTTTCTAAATTATTAACATCTATTTTATCAGCAATCAAAGACGGGCTTCAAAGTTATTGTGAAACTGCCTATTCTAGAGGTGGCGTGAATCAGATGTGGATACTTAAAAATTCCAAGAGTACATAAAATCTAACTCTCTTTCATCTTGTTACAATATTAAAACATATGACTTTTCTACTCTTTACACAAGTATTCCACATTCCAAACTAAAAGACAAATTGAAAGAGTTGGTATTGCTTTGCTTCATAAAAAAGAATGGCAAACGTAGATACAAGTATCTTGTCTTAGGGAGGGATAAATCCTACTTTGTAAAGGATCACTCTGATTCAAACAAAAAACTCTCTGAAACTGATATTATCAAGATGCTTGATTTCTTGGTTGACAACATATTTGTAACGTTCGGAGGACGTGTTTTTCAACAGACTGTCGACATTCCAATGGGAACAAACTGACTAACTGTGCCTCTCTACTTGCCGACTTGTTTCTTTATTATTATGAGGCTGACTTCATGCAGGAACTTTTTAGGAAGAAAGACAAGAAGTTAGCAATATCCTTTAACTCTACTTTTCGCTATATAGATGATGTTCTTTCACTAAATCATTCAAAATTTGGTGACTATGTGGAACGCATCTATCCCATCCCACTAGAGATAAACGATACTACTGATACAGTTAAATCGGCCTCATATCTTGACTTACATCTAGAAATTGACAATAAGGGTCGGTTGAAAACAAAACTTTACGACATAAGAGATGACTCAGTTTTATGGTCAGTTTTGGTTGATGCTGTCAAATATGGTCAGTTTTCAATATGGTTTATTGATGCAGACAAGTAATTTTGTTACACGAGTCAGTCTGAGGTATGAAAACTACTGATATTTGTTTCTGATGCGATATTTTGAATAAAAATAGGAAATGCTGGCACTCTCAATTGATGCTAAAAAACATTTTGTGGTCATTACTTTCCAATACTGCTGTAACTTGTATATTACAGTCCCTCTTGACCTAAAATTATAACTGAATTAATGTGCAGCTACATAGATTTGTAGAAAAAAGAGCAAATAATGTCAGTTTACATGTTTAGATTGATGCGCGGTCAAAAGATTTTTGTTAAACAGGTCTGTCCGAGGTATGAAAACTACTCATAAGCAGATATCACATTTGTTTACGATTCAATGTTTTGAATAAAAAGAGGACAATGCTGATACAGTACTATTAATTTAGTGCAAACAAAATTTTGAAGTCATTGTTTTCCAATATAATTGCTGTCATTTGTACAATACATCCTTGCCTACAAATATAACTGGATTACTGCAGTGTGCAGCTAAATGTATATAGATTTACATGATGAAGAGCAAATATGGTCAGTTTAAGTTTAATTTAAACACATATTTATTTATAATAGTAGATTGGGAAACAAGTTATTACATTTGGTTAATGAGGTCAGATAATTTTGTTTTACGAGCCATCCTGACTCCCGGAATGACAAATGTAAAACAATTCAAATAATAATAAATACTAAAATTTATGTACAAAATATGAACGGAAAACAAATAATTTATGTAAGACATCAACAAAAGAAAATCACTGAATTACAGGCTTCTGACTTGGAACAGGCACATACATGCAGAATATGGCGGGGTTAAACATGTTATCTTCATTAGAAATCTGAAATAAAACCGGCAAAATAGCAAAACTCTATATAATATTAATCGCTATTTTGCCCAAGCCCCATATATATACAATATTTCTTAAAACTAACAAATCAATTCTAGCCGTAGAAATTATCATTAAAAATCAATTCTAGCCGTAGAAATTATCATTAAAAATCAATTCTAGCCGAAGAATTTATAAATCAATTCTAGCCGTAGAATTTGTAATCAATTCTAACCGTAGAACTGTTTTAGAAGTAGAACTAACCTAAGATTTGGTCAGTTCTAGGTAGAACTGTCTAAAACTGTTCTAGGGTAGAACCGTCCAAATCAGTTCTAGGTAGAACTGACCAAATCAGTTCTAGGTTAGAACTGTTCTAGCTAGAACTGACTTAAATGGTGTCAGGTTGACAGTTCTACGTACTGTCCTAGAACAGTTCTCCTGACAGATTTTTTGAGAGTTTAGAAGTGATCTCATCACTGTAATTGGTCAATATGCACTGCATTGCACACAGACTTGTCACGCCAGTACCAACATCCAGTACCTGACAAATGCAAAAGACATCATGAGACAGCTTTTCTTAGCTTTTCTTCTTCCACCAGAATTCAGCTGTCCGAAAACATGGTTTAAAAGAGATAGAGGTATAATACACCTTTAAATTTCATTAAATGTAAATTTATGAATTGATACATGTACATATCCACTTTATTTATTTGTCAAATAAAGTTAAGTTTTTGTGTTACAAAATGTATCCATCATATTAATGAAATTCAGTTTCTTTAACCATTACAGACCATCCTTGGTGACATAGTTGTAAAACTTGAGGACATTTGTTACACCAGATGCATCTAACACCTCCACTCAGTAATGTCAGTCAAGCGTTGCCACACAACATTCATTGCCACACTCGCTATTAAGATATTTATATATTAATATATCTTCCTATATCTATTGACAAATATAATGCTTACCCATGTTAAAATGAGCATAGACCATGGCATGAAAGAATTATTTCTTAAATGAAATTGAGAATGGAAATGGGAAATGTGTAAGAGACAAAAACCCGACCAACGAGCAGAAAACAATCGAAGGCCACTCGAAGGCGTCTTCAATACAGCGAGAAAATCACGCACTAAAAGGCGTGCTTCAGCTGGCCCCTAAACAAAAATGTATACTAGTTCAGTGATAATGGACGTCATACTAAACCCCGAACCATGTACAATAAACTAGAATAAGAAATCACACAAGACTAACAAAGGCCAGTGGCTCCTGACTTGGGATAGGCGCAATAATGCAGCGAGTTAAACGTGTTTTTTTTTAGATCTCAACTCGCCTCTTTATACCTCTAGCCAGTTTAGAAAAAAAATAAATACGCAACAATACGCATAGTAACACTCAGTTTAAAAGACGTCCGAGTCCGATGTTAGAATACGTAACAAAAGAATCTAAACAAACTTGATGACAATGTTACATAAATAAACAAGGGACTACTAGTAGTTACTGGTATGCCAGAAGCTCCAACCCTCAATTAAACTGATTGAAAGATTGAGTCTTCGTCCTATGGATATCAAGCACACTTCATCTCGTTAGGGGTTTAGTATCATACCATCATACAGTATATGTAAAGAACATAACCCGTATCATGCCAACAACTGGATTTAGAATAAATGTGTTTATTTCCGATGTAAAGATCCTATAAGTGAATCAATACTAAAGCCAAAATATTACATGACCTGACAACAGTATCGTAACTATATCCCTTCTTAATAAGTCTGTTTGAAAGTTTTGTTAACTTCTGAGGCGAATGCCGACATTTTTGTGCTTCTAAAGGTATATTTATACTATAAAAAATTGGATGTGAAATACCCGGACGTATAAGATGTCTTTATGTTGACTTATATTTACGAATGATTAAGTTTAGTTAATGTTTTGACCCGTTTGTGATGACGAAAACCCTAGTGTAATATATTTTCTGTAATACATAAATTTCTCTCAAAACTTCATTAAGTTCATCGAAATGCCAAAATAAGTCTGTTCTTTTCGGTTTTGTATTTTGCACTCAATTTTAATATCCGATCCTTCATACATTTTTGTATTATTCAGAACTGTCAGTTGATATGTGTTTTACAAGGATCACCAGTCCTTCACCTTTCATTTGATACCTTAATAACTAAAATATGTTCTACAAAGATTTATATTAACACCTATCCGTGGGAACTTCCCTTTTTTTAATATGTACTATTTTCTTATACGTTCTTTCGTCGCCGGGTCAGAATTATGAGTGGGTCTATACCTTCTGGTAGTCTAGTTATAAATAAAAGAATTTACACACAAACGATTTTTTACGAAATTAACGCAGACATTCTTGCACGCTCTATGTTAGTTCTACTAATTTTTGGAGACACATTCAACTAAGCAGTCACTTAACGAGAGGAAATTAAAAGAGAAAAAAACACACCTTTTGATATGAGCAATAGTCAGACTCTTTTTGAAAGTTTTCGTGGCTCTTACAAGGCCTGTTTTCATATATGCAATTTTGTTTGTTCTGTAATAACCTGTCTGAGTGTAATAACTTTTAACCGCTTCTTCGTCAGTCTGGAAAGAAAAAGATAAAAAAAAAAAATACACTTCTTGTTTAGTGATTAACTGCTACATTGTATGTTATTTTCGTTTAATGTACTGTGTTGTTTTGCTGTAATTTCAAAGTTGTTGTGGATGACGCCTTTTTTTTTATTTCGGCATATTGATTAATTTTTTTTTAATATACTGTAGACAAAACAACACAACTTTGAGAAATGTAGTTTTCAATTTGTAGTGTATAGGTATTTAAAATGCATGTTCAACAATATTAAGTTCCCTTTTGTTCAATTGATATAAAACATTTTTGAATTGAACACCATTTTATGAACTTTAATTTTCTCTTTTAATCATGTGTTAATGATGCTTTTTCTTTTTATACTGAATATTCATCATTCTATTTCGGGGAATTCGATTAATATTTCTTCTGATTTGATCTGGATGCTGATTCGCTTGTTTGAAATTGTTCGCAGCAGGAAATCTCTGTTGAATTGCGGGCATTCCTTGAAATGGTTTGTTATTCCGACCACCTGTTTTCCGAAAAATTTCTTCTTGAAATTGCATTGCATTAAAATGCATTTTTTGCATCTGCTGTGCATAAATCGGATTATTTTGCATGCGGTTTCTTAATTCTTGAGCTACAAACTGTACTTTGTCGAAATTTTTGTTTGAAGAATGTGACGGATTTTCGATCACAACGTCTCCTTTTCTGAAGACAGATATTTCTCTTATGACAACCCAGTTACTTTGATTGGCTGTCACATTCAAAATAATACATTTTACATTGGCTGGAAGATGTATCTTTTGGTCGTCTGTGTCAAACAAATTCCCATTTGCCTTCCCAATTATAGACCAATCTTTGCAGTTTTGGGATATTTTGACATCGCAATTATAAAAAATATCATTTGATCGTTGTGGAAGACCAAATCCTATATATAGACGAGTGATATTCTCTAGATTTAAAAATTTGATGAAATATTGGTCTCCTTTCTTTGGAGACATTCCCCAAAAGTAATCATCTGAAAGATCGTAGGCTTTCTCTGGTGTATGATCTTCAAACGTTTCTATATTGGTTGAGACATCGGCTCGAGGATTTAGATTGTAGAATCGTTTCCTAGAAAATGAACGTTTTGCAGAAGAATCCTGTAAAAACTGATGTTTCCCAGTAAGGGATGAAATCACACCTTTGTGTTGGAAAAGAGACGGTCTTCGCCTTATATCAGTAAATTGTGTTTTTATTTGTTTTAGATAATTGAACAAATTGTCGGCAGGTTGGTCCCAGTAAAACATCAGTAAGAAATTTGCTATTTCTTGTAGGTCACTGCTACGAACTAATTTACCAAGAAATCCTAAATTTGAAAATTCCAAACAAAACCATTCTTTTTGTAAGTTTGCATTTGATATGAAAAATTTCATATTTGCAAAGTAATCAGGAGAGGCTTCAACGTCATCCTCGAGCTGCATATAATAATATGATATATTTTTACAATACATGAACATAAACGCATAGTCGATATTCTGCTTGCTCCGCCATTTAACTCTGTCTTGTGTGTCGTTAAACGTTCTAGGCAGAGACTTAAAATCTGGAAAAAGGTTTTCACGATAATGAAATACTTGCATAAAGCCTGATTTCAAATGATTTGCATACTTGTGCTTTAAACGGTATGCTGTTTTTCTTATCCATGTTTGGTTTTGATCTGCCAAATATATAGCTAATACAATTTCTTGTCTTTCATTTTCATGGGTGTTCTTTATTAGTGAAGATAATGTTCCGTCCAAGTAACTGACGCCTTTCCTCCAAACAGTTGGTATCCCGATTGTTAAATAACCTGCAAAAATTAAAAAAAATACGTAACATGCAACATATTATTTTTAATTGGTCAATAAGTTCTTTATTTTTTTACTGCATGAACTGGAATATGTTTCACTTGACTACTGTTTATTTAATGCACGAGTATGACCATGCTTAACGAACACACAGTTTCTTTGTATATCCGTTTTTAAGTAAAAAAAGTGATCGTTATACAAATAAAACCCTCAAAACCAAAAGGGTACATGTAAATTAATGTAGAAACAAAAGCTTAACAAAACGTCTTAGGTCATCTTTGTCCTGGGGAGTTACTGTTTAAGTAGTGTTGGTACATGTAGGATTATTGCATAGGTTTAATGAAGATTTAGATAGAAGTGCATCATTGAGAGTACTGTTTTGTGCGCGCATATAACTTTTGAGAACTAATTGTCAACCAGCACCTTGATAGCGTTTTTATAATGCGAGAATATGCTTTGCGTAACCGTATTAGACCGCCTACAGTCCCCCCTTAAACGATTGTTACAAGGTTCCTTTGAGTGCAGATATCTTAGCAATCTCTCTTCACGATGGATTTCTTGTCCCCATTCTAAACGGACGTGGCTGCGTACTTGTACATCCCGCAAAGCCGACCAGACGCTCTTCCTCGGAAAGGGGTTTACTGATAAAAACCTTCAGTGATCATATTTCTATTTCCAAGTCACCCTTGTGGGTGTTCAGACGATGACATCCGATACTTTGAGTCGGAGAAACATGTCGCATAGAAAAAATATACAATCTTTTAGAATGATAGCAAATCAAACTACTTTACTGAAAATATAGCAAACTGGCAAACTGTTTTTCAAAGACCAAAATGATAGGATTTTATCATTAACTATAATACATATATTTTACTTTTGTTTTGTCTGAAATTGCCGAGTATCAAAGCCGTTTTTCTGTTGACCTGTAGTTGAAAGTAGTTGACACTTTCCAAATCAGTGGTGTTTACCTGAAATGAAATGACGAAGATTTTCACTTTAGTGCTTCCTTGCACTACTTAAGATATGTAGAAACGAGTTTGTAAACGAAGGACGACTGTGTTATGTAATTTTATTCAATAATTGCAAACCTTCGTCTAGTGATTCGTGACCTCAGTAGCCGAGTGGTCTATGTTGTCTTACTATTATCAATATATTGCCAACGCTGAGGTTGTCTGTTCGGATCTCGCATATGGCAGGTGCATTCGACTCCTATCTTAATTGACTAGGATTGTCGGTTTTCCTACCGCAATATAGTGGTTTTCTCCACCCAGAAAAAACTGAGCGTCACGAAATAACACATTAGTGCTGAAAAGTGCGTTTAACAACAGCCAATTAACCAATCAATTTATTGTTTCTTTTGTATTGCAGTCTCTTTCTCTTCTATGGTGTGTCTTCTGTACTATTATTTGTCTGTTTGTCTTTTTATTTTTAGCCATTGCGTTGTCAGTTTATTTTCTATCTATGAAATTGACTGTCCCTCTTGTATCTTTCGTCCCTCTTTCACATATACTAATGTTTTTTTTTTGTATTCAATATATACAAAAATGGTCTCAAGGGAAACAAGAATTGTTAAATGTCATAGACGCTTGATCCTCGTCATTCAGATATAAAAAGATTCTCTAAATGATCTTTTAAATACTTTCCCCGTGTTGTTTCCCTTTGATCGAACCTTATTCTTTCACTATTTTATTTATCTTGTACCATGTACACATCGACTGTGTAATAATATATTTATTTTTATCGGTTTCCACATTCAATTCCTTTTGGTGCATGGCTATATAATTACATTAGACTAGAGGAAACATGTTTGATGCATCTCGAGGACCACGAAAGGGTAATTATTACTGAATTGACTGTGAGATGTGCAAATATTTGATTTCCTATAGAAACTGGAATTTGGGCCGGGATACCGGAAAAAATAGAATTTATAACCTTTTCAAAAACGATATCGGGAATGAATGTCATTATTTATTCCAATGTGTATTTCCATCATTATTTTTGTAAAAACTTAGAAAAACACAAGTACACACCCGTGATATCGCGGGTCCGTGACTGAATTAAAGTATATAACTATGCCTACGCTTTATTTTAGTAATTGGTATTGTCATCTGATAAAGTCATGTCGATTATAAGATACAAAGTTTTCTCTGCTTTCAAATCTTTCTGTTTGAACCAGTCGACCTGGAAGTTATCAATTATTGGAAATATTAATTATTTGGTAAACAAAAGGTCCAGGCTATCCAGGAATGGGGTATTTTTTAATCAACAGCATTGTCTTATATTAGTTATCTTAGAAAGTCTTGCTGATTGCTGAATAAAGCTACAATAGGGAACAATTTGACAATGATTGAATTTAGTAGTGTCAGCCCTTTGATTATGACCCGTGTATATAGCAAAATCCTAAATACACCGTTTGGTGGTGCGCCTGTCAAATGCGGAACGTACAGAAGCTAACAGGTGAATATACTATTGGTATCGGTATCGGATTAGACCCGGAACTTGTTAATTATTGGCAATATTAATTATGTGGAAAACAAAAGGGTCTGGAGTGGTGTAATTTTTAATCTACACCATTGTCCTATATTAGTTATATAAAGAGTTGAATTCTTTGATTTGTCGTTTTTACCCGATGACGGCTGACAAATTGGACCTCGTAATTTTAGTATTATAGATATATAATATGTTAATCTGATTGGCTAACTAGCAATCTCGTGATATTCCTTAATCAATTGCATTACATAATGCAACTTTTCATTCATGATGACACGAGGTCCCACAATAAAGTGCACTGGTAAATGAAATAAAAACTTGATAAAAGGCGTGTTTTCATGATCCTATAGGTAAAAATGTAATTATAAGTATTGAATGCTTTTTTTGTAACTTTATAGGGTTGTAAAAGCGTTGACCGTGCGCACATTTTTAGTATGAAGCGCTTCCGCGCTTCATACAAAATGTACTTCGGTCAACGCTTTTACACCCCAATAAAGTTACAAAAAAAAGCATTCAATTCTTAAATGAATGATATGTCCATATAAGGATTCAATTAAAACCTACCTCATTGTCTTCTTCATACACGTGACCATATCCTTTGCATTGTACCACTAAAAGACAATAAAACACATCAGTCGTAAGCTGGGACTATTATATAAGTATAACAGTCTCATGTCATAAAATTATTAAGTTACTTAAAATTTATCTGAGAGTTTGCTTTTAACGTTGATAATGGTCCTGTGGATATAAAATGGAACTAGCCAGAATATAAACTCTGGGTTTGACAATACATCAATATTGCAGGAAATATAATAGCTGAATGCAGTTTAGCTAGTATTTAAGATAAGTTAAATTAAAGTATTCCACCCTCTAAAATTGTATATGAACTATGTCCACCATCTTAGATTGTATATGAATTATGTCCACCCTCTAAAATTGTATATGAATCTGTTATCTCCTAGATTGGACTATTATGCTGCAATTTATGAGAAGAATGAAATATATCTGACATTTGTGAAGAAATAATTTATTATGAAGAACAATGCGTATATAGGTTTCTTTTTATATTATAATAGAACATGTATGATCTAATTGCATGGTTTATCACGAAAGCTTGCTTCACATTAGTTGTTCTTAAAATGTATTGTCGAATGTAACACATGAAAATGTATCAAACTTCGTTTCCCACAATAATTGTTGTTCCGTATTTTTAAGTGGTTTCGGTTTTGCATAACGTTTTGAGAGCGTATCAAAAGAGCATAGCCAATTTCAGATGTCCATGTACGTATATTTACACACCTTGAAACAGTACGGTTGTTTAGCAAGTTACTATAATGTAAAATTTACACTACAGGCAAAAAATAACCGGAGGTTAAATAAATCGTCCTGAAAATGCATGAAATATTTGCCACTGGAAGCTGAGCAATTAACAATGAATCAATCAATAAGTTATACAACTGGGCCTAGATTGATCACTGTGAGTTTATACAATTCCTACATTACTATTGATGTATGGATTGTGGCCGTTTCATGATAAACTCACCTTTACTAGATGTTTCAAGTAAATACACGTATAGCAAGGAGTTTAAAATCTGCAGTACAAAAAAAATAATAGCAACAGTTATTATCCCTTTTCGGCATTTTTTGAATGGCTGCCATTTCGAACTGCTCATTTTATTCTCTCCTTTTCACTGAACCCTTCAAATAGAAATAACACTTGAAGAAAATATATTAATACTACACATTTGTATTATATGAATGACTGAAATTCTGGAGATTACTGTTTGGTAGTAGTAAGGTTTGATGGCTATTCAATGCTTTTTACACATCGTTGATGCACGTTGTATCTAACATTGACTACCTCTAGTTTAATTACAGATGAGAGTGTTATCCAGTCTCGCCAATGTTTTCATTGAGTGTTGCACATGAATTTACATCCACCGGTATTTGGTATTAAACTGATATGACAATTACGTAGGTCAATATGGCTATTATTGGCTAACGCCCCAAAAAAAATGATATATACGTGTCTCTTTACGAAAATATTTGAAGTATGATAATTATTTCCAAGATCATGTTGGCATAAACATATTTTAATTCGATATAATTTGTGAAATTATTACTTAATATTGAAACCCGAAATCTGTATTTGAAATAGATAAATGGTGATAATAGATAATAGATAACGCAACTCAGAAAATATTGTGATTTAAAACTTCATAGCTTGACGTTTTTTCTTTGTGATCGTGGTGTTGTGGAATGTTATAAATAGAATAGACAACACTTAAATCAATGCTAAGTTTAAGGGACCTGTAATCGAGGAAGTGGAGAATGAAGAGTAGAGAGCTGCACTAAGTCGGGACTTTTGCTCTTTTCTGAGATTTTGTATATAAGTGAAAATCATTCTAACATTGAAACTTGTCCCCCCCCCCATTTCATATTGATTGGTTGATGTCAGCTTAACATCCAGCGGCAAATATTTCATACTTATTCGGGATGAGAACAAATAAAGACATTGAATTCTTCATGTGTCAAATATTTTCATGTAATAGCGGATCGTGACTTCGAGAAGAATGTATCAGATTGTTCATGTATTATGCAGCAAGAACTCAATGAAATGCACACGGATTGTCAATTGTTAACGTGTGTCACACTTTACAAATTAGTGTCAACTGTCAAAGCAAAATAAGTTTGATTGTCCAGTAAAACGTGTGAAATCTCAAAAGGGAAAATAAATGAGTTATAGATGAGATTATTGAAATTTAGTTGGAAGTTCATGTAAATCACCAATATCTATACAATTAATTGAAACATCAGTTGTTCTGTCCAATCTGAAATGTACTTTGAATTGAATACATTTCGATAAATTTCTATTACTTGATGAATAACAGGACATGTTGGATATGCCTGAAACCACGAAAAATGAGAAAAATAATTTATATCAATGTATAGTCCAGCATAGTCTTCAACAAATAGACAAGTATCTTTATAATATGTCAAACTCTCAATCGTCCCTTTGTCTCCAAAGAAGGAAAGTTATCTACGTTCATATCCGTAGATATGGATATTTTAACACCCTGAAGTATCCAAGTACCGGCGGAGTACATTCGAGCGCATTGATAGGACATTTGAGCGAAAAAAAAATAGGACGTTTGAGTGCCAGAATTTAACCCATTTTAGCGAAAATTAAAATTGTCAAATATAAAAAAGAAGATATGATATGATTGCCAATGAGACAACTATCAACAAAAGACCAAAATGACACAGACATTAACAACTATAGATCACCTTACGGCCTTCAACAATGAGCAAAGCCCATACCGCATAGTCAGCTATAAAAGGCCCCGATAAGACAATGTAAAACAATTCAAACGAGAAAACTAACGGCCTTATTTATGTTAAAAAAATGAACGAAAAACAAATATGTAACACTGTTTATGTGTTACATATTTGTTTTTCGTTCATTTATTCAAACGAGAAAACTAACGGCCTTATTAATGTAAAAAAAAAATAACGAAAAACAAATATGTAACACATAGACAAACGACAACCACTGAATATACAGGCTCCTGACTTGGGACAGGCACATACATAAATAATGTGGCGGGGTTAAACATGTTAGCGGGATCCCAACCCTCCCCCTAACCTGGGACAGTGGTATAACAGAACAACGTAAGAACGAACTATAAAAATCAATTGAAAAAGGCTTAACTCATCAGATGGACAAAAATACAAGTGGACGTGGCCGGGTACTTATACATCCCGACACAAAAAGACGCAATGAACAGATCTGAGAGTACTCGCAGTTATCTGACAGCTAGTTCAAAGCCACTAACAACTAATAAACAAATCATGCATCTAAGACTAAACTATCAATCCGTACACATCCATCATCCAATGGACTTAGTGTAAAGACATCATAAACAGCCAGAGAAAAACATGACCTTGTGCAATGCTAAGTTACAGGTATCGACAGATTGTAGATCCATGAATATGTATATATATATAACATACTAGTAAAATTTAGTTAGCTTTTAATCTTCTAATAACAAAATCAATATTTATTCCAATAAAAACAATATTTAATGATCTTATTACAGTGTTGAATAGGTAACCTTTTAAAATAAGCTCATTTTAGAGAAATATTTTTAACCCTTTTTAGTAAATAAATAATATATAATAAATAAAAAAAATGTTTAATAGACTCAAGACAGCACACTATAAAACAAAATAAAACATGTGCTTTTTAAAATACAGCATTAATAGACTCAAGACAGCACAACATAAAACAATATAAAACATGTCCTTTTTAAATTACAGCACTAATAGACTCAAGACAGCACAACATAAAACAATATAAAACTTTTAAATTAAAATACAGCACTAAAGTCTTAAAGGTTAAATCAAATGTTAAAAGTCTGTTCTAGCCTGGAATTTATAACCTAGAGAACGTACGGAATGGGCTCTAAATATACCCCCTGTTCAATACTGTTCATAGAATTGCATTAGGAACTACTCTTTCTTTTTATCTTTTCTCGATTGTGGTGCACATTCCCATGATTCCTCTATACTTAGTATCTTATAGTAAAGGCCTTTATATTTTTTGTAGATTGGCCGTACATGTATGTCATTATACCTGTAACTAAAGGAGTGTTCAAATTTAAAAATATTAAAATTATTACTTCAACGTACAATTCTATCATATGTCATTATAACCGTAACTGATGGAGTATTATATATGAGAGAAACGTACGTTGAAGTAATAAATTTAATATCTTAAATTTGAATACTCCTTTAGTTACGGTTATAATGACATACGGCCAATCTACAAAAATATAAAGGACTGTTCTATAGTAAATAAAAATGTAATTTAGAAAAGTATAAAATTTCAATATGTTAGTAGTTTAATTGTCTTTATCATTTAAATAGTTCAAATAGGTCACGCATAGTTTACTTACTTAAGTTATTTAGATCAACAATTAGTGACGTATACTAATAATGTGTACATTAATAATAACCTCCAATAGTTCATATATTTGAAAGTTAAATGACGAACACAGCAAATATGTAGAAAAAGAGTAGAACGACATGCTACTTTATATGGTAGACAAACAACTTTGAAGACTTAACCGTTTTATGTAAATACATGTAGATAATTGGCATTTTGCCTATGTCGTAAAAAAAAAATGGAAATGATTTTGGGCTTAAACTTTTTATTTCTACTTTGAAAAGATATACACAAAGGTCTCCTTATAACTTTATACATGTACATACCTACACAACTCAAATCCATTCCATTCAAAATATACTTAACCATCCAATGTTGATGTATAATACACGAAATATAAAGAAATAAATTTCCTAACAGTTTAAAACTACTAGGGGGTCTTAGCGACCTTGAATGGCCATTGTTCCGCACGGTCGACCAGTTATTCAGTTGTTTGAAAGTAGACGCTATATGCTCCAATTCAGATTTCTTCTAAAAATACACTTAATTGTTATTTTTAAAAGTTAAGTGACCACCCTTTATTTAAATCGCGAAACAGGTGATCTTTAAAAGTCTGTTGTTGATATTTTCTTTAAGGCCAAATATATACTACAAAATAAACTGTGTCAAATATCATGGATATAATGTATTTAAAAAGAAGTCAAGTATTTTTTTTTATAGATTTCTAGCTATTTTAGTAAAGAAAAGACGAGAAAACGGACTTTTTATTATTAAAGTGTATTAATGTAAGTTTTTTGATTGAGTTAAGCCGGCCAATTGATATTTTACCGTGATTTTTTCTATTTTGTGATGTTATGCTATTGTTTCAGACAAAGGGAGAAGGTTTGGATCCATTAAAACGTTTAATCCCGCTGCAAATGTTTGCACCTGTCCTAAGTCAAGAATCTGATGTACAGTAGTTGTCGTTTGTTTATGTAATTTATACGTGTTTCTCGTTTCTGTTTTTTTTAAATTTTATATAGATTATTCCGTTGGTTTTCCCGTTTGAATGGTTTTACACTAGTAATTTTGGGGCCCTTTATAGCTTGTTGTTCGGTGTGAGCCAAGGCTCCGTGTTGAAGGCCGTACATTGACCTGTAATGATTTACTTTTTTTAAATTGTTATTTTGATGGAGAGTTGTCTCATTGGCACTCACACCACATCTTCCTATATCTATTTATATTATTACAAATATCATTAAAAAAAACACGTGTTGACAAAGTTACTCAGTTCATGGAAGTATTATATTGACAGGAACTCCAACAAACCGACTTAAAACGTTTATAGTGCGATGCCGCAAAATCGTTAAGTATCTGTTAATTAATTTGACATCTTTCAATTAGTTGTATCGATGCATGGGTTCAACGACGTTTTCGGGATACTCGTAATTACGGAATTTACCGAAGTAACCGGATGTATACATAAATGTCAAGGATATGACATTTAACGACCATGCCAATATTTGATAGTTGACAATTTATAATTTTTAGGTTTTCTATGTTAATAAACTATCAACATTTACAAATATTTCACTAATCAATATGGACATGCACGATTTTGATGATGAAGAATTTGAAAAAATTATCGGAGAAGAACTTGAAGAGTTTTATTGCTTTTGTAAATCTGAAACATGTTCAATAGAAAAGATGATTCCGTGTGAAGGACCCGACTGCAAAACAAAAAATTTCCACCACAGTTCCGCCATATCAGTTTACTGAAAAAAAAAGTAATGCTATTCTTCATTTGATTCAGTTGTAGTAAAAAAATAACCATCCCCCTTTTGCGCTACCAATGTGAAACAAAATCATTACTGACAACTAACTGATTAATTTCAAACAGATGCCATATGATCCCCCCCCCAAAAAAAAATAGATAAAAAAACATAACCGTTTGCATGGACATCATTTTCAATTGCAAATATCTATTTATTCTTTATATTCGCTTATTTGTTTCTCTGTTATTTGTTTTGTGCATAATCAGGCCAATAGAATTTTTTTCATATATGAAATGGATTTGCTAAAATATGTTTAAGGCTGTAAGGTGACCTATAGTTGAAAACTTCTGTTTCATTTGATCTCTGGTGGAGAGTAGTCAGAAAGTCACAGGACAAAAAGTCACAATTTATTTTTTCTGATTATTTTCTTTGAATAAAAACCGCTTAATTCTACAAAAATATTTTTGTATTTTTCTTGAACTATTGTATATAAACCAACTTTGTTAACAAAATTTATCAAAATAGTATCAAAGATGATCAAATAATTGTTAAAAAAACAAAATGTCAAAGTGGTTTGGCACTTAAATGGCTTCATGGTGCCAAGAAATGTATCTTTTGCCTGATTAAAATTAAATAAATCTTGATTTTTCAAGTATAATGACACATTTCCTAAACTTTAATATGAGTATATGTATTAAAAAGTAAATATTTCAAAATATTTCTCTTATATATTCAAACAATTGTCACCAAATTATTTGTGACTTTTTGTCCTATCAAATTTGTGACTTTATGTCCTGTGACTTTTTGTCCTTTGACTTTCTGTCCGTTTACCGTCTTATTGGCAATCATATCTTCTTATTTTTATATTGAATTATAATAAATGTCTTGTGTAAGGAAACAAATACATGTAGTTGTAATCTGCATGTATAATTGAGGTTTACTGCTAACAAATCACTTGTTGAATTGTTTACTGAAAGTCCGGTGTCAAATGTTTCATTCACTTCAACAAAAAGAAAATTTTATAAATTTCCCAAAGCAAATCCGTCAGACGCCAGAGCAATCTCGGACCAGGTTGAATTTAAAAAAAAAAAGAAGGTGTACATGTAATCTGTGTTTTAACTTGATACATACTAGAGACAATCACGGGCATATAATTATCCACCTCTTAGTGCTTAAAACAATTTCTATAAATATGTTAAGTTACATTTTACGATCGAGAAACTATTAATATTTGTGTTACACTCGATTAAAATTTACAATCTTTAACTTAAAATTTGAGTTATCAGGCGCCATCAGGCACACTACACGGACATCAAATTATTTTCTGCAAACACTCTACTTCAGAGTCATGTAATCTGCATAATCCGATATTTCCCGATTTCCTAGTTCTAGTAATAAAAACATATTAGACAAAACTAAAAATAATCTTATCTCCTTTCCAAATACAGTTATTTTTCTTTTGTCATTCTGTTAAATATGGACCGATTTTTAAGATTGTTTCAGCTGTAGTCTTTAATTATTGAATAGAAACAGGTGTCGTTATTCATATAGCGATTCGCAATTAGCCACGGGAGTTTCCGTGTTTATTTACATTGGTAGGTAGATAAGACCCTCGATAACAGATCACGTGATAAAATCAGTTTCTGTAAACTACACAAGCGAGGGCGGCATCGCAGATACCCCACAAAGGAGTTAACACATACTTGACATACTGAGTCGGAACCTTTTATTTTCCTAAAGAAATCAGTGGGGTGCGAATGTGCTAATTTTTCGTTGGAGTTCCTGTCAATATAATACTTCCATGCTCAGTTGAAAGTTAAATTTAATTTGAAAAGGAGGGAGTCCATTAAACCTAACACATTCAAACGTTAAACTTTGTCAACAAATAGAATGAACGACAACTGTCATATTCCTGACTTGGAACAGACATTTTCGGAAAATAAAATGTCTGGTCGAACCTGGTTTTAATACCAAGCTAAACCTTCTACCTGTCTCACAGTTGCTTACATTTGCGTTATATTGATAAAAAGCGTTATATTGAGACAAAAGCATCACTTAATAATAAAGAATTGAGTTTTATGTGACAACAAATAAAATTCTCCGTGAATATTTTAGATAATAAAATGGGCTATCAAAAAGTGCCATTCCGGCCGATCTGAAAATTATTTTGAGAGTACAAATAAAAATGATAAAGTTCCAGATATAATCAATTTTAATGATAAATTTGGAAGCCGAGTAGTTTATTACGAAAGTTATAGAAGAACGAAAAGACATTGGACCACTGTGTAAGTTTAAGGTTCAGACCAATTTAGACGAATTTTTTTTTTTTTTTTTTAAATATAAAATAACAAAATACCGATCTCCAAAGAAAATAAAAACATGAAGTCCCTTATCAAATGGAAAAATCAAAATCTCAAAAAAACTAAACGAATGAATAACAACTTTCATATTCCTGACTTGGTACAAGTTTTTCCTTATAATAAGCAGAAAAATGTTGGATCAATCCTAGTTTTAAAGCTAGCTTACATTTTACGAAATTTGCATAAAATTCAATTATTTTGAAAGCAATATGTGCACAGACAAAAGAAGGTAAAAAGGTAAAATAACGGGGAACAGCAGTGAACATCGTATTTAAATCACTTAAAAATGCTATGTCAAAAAGAAAAACTAAATGGCATATAGACAAAGCACATAAGCAAAATTGAAAGACAAGAATACAATAAATGACTAGAGCACTATAATACAACGGTTGGACGAATATGAACCGAGTCACTGCAAAACCATTACAAAAACGCAAGCTCTCATAGATCAGTAAAAGAACTTAGTAAAGGGTTTTAGAAATTTCTAACTTAATTATTTAACAGTTTTGTCTCAACCGAAAACGTCATTTGAATCTAAAACGAGTCTGCAGACCGTCTCGAGAATAAGTTCCGAAATATACAGAAAAGGGAGAAGGGTCATACCGTCCTAACATCAGCAACAGAAAACAATTATTCATGTCTATTGGCCAAAATGTTGGTCACTTGTGAAACTCAAAGATACAAAATGTTATGTTATAAAAGGGTTACATTAGTGCTCATAGGGAAACCGAGCGAGCTTACAATTTATTTAAAGTACATTTCTTTAACCTGAACTGTTTTTATTTGATTTTTTATCCATGTATTCATTTCATTATTTTATTACTAAGCCTTCTAATACACAAGCACTTTCCATGAAATCACTAACTAAAATACAATTATTTTTAGTATTCAAGTTCAAGTGTATTTTTTTCACATCAACTTGTGACATTTCAAAATAATATTTTCACTATAATAACATATTGTCATCACTGGTAATGTCACCATCCAATAATTCTTGAGTTTCTTCAATCTCTATGAGACGAGAGTTTTGTTCTTCGGACCCTCTATGTCTGTTAGTTGCAACACCCGACTCGTGCAAAACGAGACGTGGATTGTTTCCATGAGCCTCTCTATCAGAACCAGAAAAATCGACGGTACATTTGAAATTAGCTTTGTAAAATTCAGGTATGAACGTCAGAGGATAAAGTGTCACTAGAAATACAAATATCCACTCCATGATAGCTGCATTTTTCCTCATTGTCATATCCTGCAACAACTAATGTTATTAAAACAAGAATCTATTTTTTTCATTGTCCCTAATTTGATGGTTGTAATTGTTATTTCGGTGTAAAAGCAGAATTTTGCAAAACTTAAAAAAAAAAATGGTTTTCAAGTAATTTATTCAGCCTGCCAGATTTTTACATTCAAGTGTACTTTTTTGGCTTTTAAAGACGAAATGACGACACAACGGTGCGTATTACTTACTCTTGGGTTGATATTTTGTGTAGTTGTCTTAATGCTCGTTGTGAGCGTGCTTCGTGTTAATCTGATGAATTGAAACTTAAAGGTTTTGTAGTTGATTCTAACTTATATTTCGCTGTTACACCGCTGTCCCAGGCTAGGGGAGGGATGCTGCCTGTTACACCGCTGTCCCAGGCTAGGAGAGGGATGCTGCCTGTTACACCGCTGTCCCAGGCTAGGAGAGGGATGCTGCCTGTTACACCGCTGTCCCAGGCTAGGGGAGGGATGCTGCCTGTTACACCGCTGTCCCAGGTTAGGGGAGGGATGCTGTCTGTTACACCGCTGTCCCAGGCTAGGGGAGGGATGCTGCCTGTTACACCGCTGTCCCAGGCTAGGGGAGGGATGCTGCCTGTTACACCGCTGTCCCAGGTTAGGGGAGGGATGCTGTCTGTTACACCGCTGTCCCAGGCTAGGGGAGGGATGCTGCCTGTTACACCGCTGTCCCAGGCTAGGAGAGGGATGCTGCCTGTTACACCGTTGTCCCAGGCTAGGGGAGTGATGCTGCCTGTTACACCGCTGTCCCAGGCTAGGGAGGTATGCTGCCTGTTACACCGCTGTCCCAGGCTAGGGGAGGGATGCTGCCTGTTACACCGCTGTCCCAGGCTAGGGGGGATGCTGCCTGTCGTATTGGTTTTCGTTAATTCTTTTTTTCTTTTCCTATATTATTGTTTATTAATTTCGGTTGAATAGTTTCATAAGTTGACATTTTGGGACAGCATAATTCGGGTTTGGTTTTAATCATTATCGGAAGCCGTACGCTGACCAATGGTGGACTAAATCTACTTTACTTGTTTCTTTATTATTATGAGGCTGACTTCATGCAGGAACTTCTTAGGAAGAACGATAAGAAGTTAGCAATATCCTTTAACTCTACTTTTCGCTATATAGATGATGTTCTTTCACTAAATAATTCAATATTTGGTGACTATGTGGAACGCATCTATCCAATCGAGCTACAGTTAAAGGATACTACAGATACAGTTAAGTCGGTCGCATATCTTGACTTCTAGAAATTGACAATGAGGGTCGGTTGAAAACAAAACTTTACGACAAAAGAGATGGTTTCAGCTTTCCAGTTGTGAACTTTCCATTTCTAAGTAGCAACATTCCAGCGGCACCTGCATACGGGGTATATATCTCACAACTGATACGATATTCCCGTGCTTGCATTTCCTATCATGATTTTCTTGATAGAGGGTTGCTGCTCACAAGGAAGCTATTGAACCAAGAGTTCCAAATGGTGAAGTTGAAATCATCCCTTCGTAAATTGACGGACGCCATCACGAGTTAGTTGACCGTAAGGAATAACCGTTTCACAAATGATATCGGATATGTTCCTTACGTCGTAACTACAATCACCTTCCCTTTCATGAATGTGACCTACCGAATTATACTATTTACCGGATTTGTTATCACATAAGCAACACGACGGGTGCCGCATATGGAGCATGATCTGCTTACCCTTCCGGAGCACCTGAGATCACCCCTAGTTTTTTTGTGGTGTTCGTGTTGTTTATTCTTTAGTTTTCTATGTTGTGTCGTGTGTGCTGTTGTTTGTTTGTCTTTTTCATTTTTAGCCACAGCGTTGTCAGTTTGTTTTAGATTTATGAGTTTGACTGTTCCTTTGGTATCTTTTGTCCCTCTTTTAGTTGTGCTCTGTCAGCGGTATTTTTCTTATTGCCAGTCATACCAAACAATAATATATAAATAAGCTTGGTACCTTTGATAAATTTTACAATACTATTATATACAATTATTTAACACCGATAACATGGAATCTGAGATGTATGACGTGTTTCGTATAAGCCTGCTTATTATTAGATGTTCGCAAACATAAGATGGAACAAGAATGTGTCCATAGTACACGGATGCTCCATCCGCACTATCATTTTCTATGTTCAGTGGACCGTGAAAATTTAGCATTAAAATTAGAAAGATCATATCATAGCGAACATGTGTACTAAGTTTCAAGTTGATTTGACTTCAACTTCATCAAAAATTACCTCGACCAAAAACTTTAACCTTAAGAGGGACAGACGGACGGACGGACGACCGGACACACAGACCAGAAAACATAATGTTCATAAATGGGGCATACAAAACCAAAGTGGAATACTTACAAATGTGTTCGTGTAGTTCTGCAACAGGACCATGACTGCATGACATTAAGGAACGTATTGCTTTTGATCAGGTACTGAAGTGTTACATTGAATAATTATGTCAGTATTCTAGAACTTAGTTTACAACATCCTGTCTCAAAGTAGACCTTGGACTTTTTTTAGCTTTACATTGCTTTATAGAAAACTTAAGAACGATATCATAGTTCAAGTAAATACTCAAATATAATTTTCATTCTATTTTTTTTGCTTTTGCAACATAACATAAAATGAACTTTGCTTGAATGATTTAATTTCAAATGGCGAAAAATACATTCCCTGTATGCATATTAGATGAAACCTTTATAACTTTAACAAATGCATTTGCTTCATTTGCATTATATCTGATATACACATTGATAGCCATCTTATAAAAGGCTATTTTTATTCCTTTGAGAAAAAAGATTCTAAAACCATTATAAATTCTTGTCACTTTGCGACAGCATGACATAACACTGCATAATTGCTCGCTCCTCTCCCCTAAACACACACATGACAGATCATTGGATCGTGGTATTTGAGGTATAATATTGGTGGTTCTTACAATTTAAAAACCACGATATGGACCACGCTCTGATTGGTTAATTTACCAAAATTAAATTATTACACGTGTCTAAACCAATCCAAGGAGTAATCAAGCATTTCTATAATATGTCTTCGTTTTTTGGAAGACATTTTGCAGTTTTCTGTTTATTATAATTTGTCATGAGGGTTTGATTTTGACACTCGTTGTGTGTTCCCAAGTGTATTGGTGTCATGTAATTATTTAAGTATTCTTTCTATTGTGTTGGATTAAATGTTTTATTGTTTTCATTCCGCATGGTGTTTCGGATATCAATTTAGGTCATACTCGGACCAAGGCCGTTCATCCTCATCAGGTGCTCTGGCCAATACTTAAATTATTTATTTGATCTATTAATATGGTTGCATTTTATATCGGATGCGATTATCTTAAAGAGCTCTTTAAGATATAAGAGCTCTTTAAGATAATCGCATCCGATATAAAATGCAAGCATATTAATAGATCAAATAAATAATTTAAGTATTGGCCAGAGCACCTGATGAGGATGAACGGCCTTGGTCCGAGTATGACCTAAATTGATATCCGAAACACCATGCGGAATGAAAACAATAAAACATTTAATCCAACACAATAGAAAGAATACTTAAATAATTACATGACACCAATACACTTGGGAACACACAACGAGTGTCAAAATCAAACCCTCATGACAAATTATAATAAACAGAAAACTGCAAAATGTCTTCCAAAAAACGAAGACATTATAGAAATGCTTGATTACTCCTTGGATTGGTTTAGACACGTGTAATAATTTAATTATAGTGCTCTTTAAGATAATCGCATCCGATATAAAATGCAAGCATATTAATAGATCAAATAAATAATTTAAGTATTGGCCAGAGCACCTGATGAGGATGAACGGCCTTGGTCCGAGTATGACCTAAATTGATATCCGAAACACCATGCGGAATGAAAACAATAAAACATTTAATCCAACACAATAGAAAGAATACTTAAATAATTACATGACACCAATACACTTGGGAACACACAACGAGTGTCAAAATCAAACCCTCATGACAAATTATAATAAACAGAAAACTGCAAAATGTCTTCCAAAAAACGAAGACATTATAGAAATGCTTGATTACTCCTTGGATTGGTTTAGACACGTGTAATACTTTAATTATACTACCCTCAAGAATACAAAAAGGTGAAGTAACTTTGGTATTTTCATCTTTTAATCAGTGGTAGATCCAGAATTGTTTATGAAGCGGCCCATAGACTGCCACGAAGGCGGGACAGCTCCAGTCAGGCTGAAGTAATCCCTTGTCTAATCATCAATTGTTTCCAACAAAAAAGGGGGACACTTTTTTGCTTTAAAGTTTAATGCAAAGGTTATATTTGCAATATGATGGTTCTATTTTAATGTGTTACCCTTTTCGGCATCTTCTAGACTGTCTCAGTAGTAAAGTAAAGTTAAAACGAAAGTAAACATAAACTTCGGAACCTCTCTTCTTTGTATAAAAAATCCGAGTTTGATTAAGAGCCAATGGTAAGATAGATGACAAAAATGATTGGTGAATTAACCAATCAGAGCGTGGTCCATATCGTGGTTTTTAAATGGTAAGAACCACAACTATTATACCTCGGTATTTGACAATTTGCATATCAAATATGTGTACCTTGAAACAGAAGTTTCTGTACTTATAACTAAAGGATACATGCAGCTAAAAATGCAAAATGCAGACTCGAAAATATTCCTCTGCAAATGTTGACAGAAAGTGTTCTGCCAGGAACCTCCTTCCAGAAAAATGAGAATATTGTCTGTAGCAAAAAGTATATTGTTCCCAATGCAAATCCTATCACCGAACCTGCATTATGTACTTTCATGAGTTCTTCGGGTGCAGTTTTCTGAAAAGATATTTATTGAGATGAAAATGATAGATACCTCGCACAGAGATTTGTAAAGCCTTTGATAAAGTGCTTCACGTTAGTATCATGTTGAAATTGTTAGAGGAAAATATTGATGTTTTTTTCTTCTATAGAATTCTAAAAAGTATGTATAACAATGACATACTCTGTGTGAGGGTAGATAATAAAATAACTGATTTTTTTAGTTCAAAAGTTGGAGTCCGTCAAGGGGATGTTTTTACGTCCAAACCTGTTTCAATTTTTCACAAACGATTTGCCCAAAGCTTTAGAGAACAACTGTGACTGTTTACAATTAAATAATTAATGTGCACATTGCCTTCTCTATGCGGATGACCTGGTGTTATTTTCAGATAATAAAAAGGGGTTACAAACCTAACTTAATATTTTATACCAATATTGTAATGACTGGTGTCTTAAAAAAACACAAAGAAAACACAAATTATAATCTTTAATAAAAATGGGAGACTACTGTCAGATGAATTTAATATAGATGCAAACAGAATAGAGTGTGTGAAATTCTATAAATACTTGGGATTAGTTCTTACTAATACTGGAAAATTTAATGCAGCTAGAAAAAACCTATATGACAAAGGACTAAAGGCTTCTTTTAAATTTTATAAAAAACATCAAGTTATGTTCTCCATCTGTTAAGACTTTACTTCATATATTCTAGTACTATATACTTTAAATGGCTGTGAAATATGGGGTATATTAAATTTGAATCCAAAAAGAAAAGCCATGCATCTTTTTGAAAAATTCAAAGATTAGGAACCTGATAAATTAAATCTTATATTTTGCAAGTATGTTCTTGGTGGCTCCAAGAATTGCATAAATATTGGAGTTATATCAGAGCTAGGTAGATTTCCTTTATATATTAACATAGTAATTCAAATGTTTATGTATTGGCACAGCCTTGAAAACTCGCCCACTCATCTCTTAAGTGATGCTTATATTGAAAGCTCCTCTGATAAAGCTGTGGCTAATCAATCGTGGTATGCAAACATAAAGCTTTTTAGTGAAAAACTTGGTTTAAATTTATCACTTTGTATAAAACTCAGTAAAAATAAATTCAAAATTTTACTTAGAAAATGTATCAAAACTGACTTTTATACGCCCGTCGTCTTTTAGACGGGACGTATTATGGTACCGTTGTCCGTCCGTCTGTCCGTCCGTCCGTCGTCCACACTTCGGACAATAACTCAAAATTTCCATGAAACTTAAATGAATTGTTTATATCTATTGACGTAAGCTCCCTTTCGTTTTTTTTAATTTCAGATTTTAAGTTTTGGATTTATGGGGCTTTATTCATAAAAAAGGGGGGATTTTCAACACTTCGGACAATAACTCAAAAAAGCTTTCACCAATGTCCATAAAACTTTGGTGAATTGTTAATATCTATTGATGTTAGCTCCCTTTCAATTTTTATAAATTTCAGATTTTAAGTTTTGGATTTATGGGGCTTTATTCATAAAAAAGGGGGATTTTCAACACTTCGGACAATAACTCAAAAAGGCTTTCACCAATGTCCATGAAACTTTGGTGAATTGTTTATATCTATTGATGTAAGCTCCCTTTCAATTTTTATAAATTTCAGATTTTAAGTTTTGGATTTATGGGGCTTTATTCATAAAAAAGGGGGATTTTCAACACTTCGGACAATAACTCAAAAAGGCTTTCACCAATGTCCATGAAACTTTGGTGAATTGTTTATATCTATTGATGTAAGCTCCCTTTCAATTTTTATAAATTTTAGATTTTATATTTCCGTGTTATGAATTTTTATGCTAAAAAATTTTATGCAACTTTGATAAATTGTTTATATCTATTGACATAAGCTCCCTTTCCATTTTTATATAGATTTTGTATATATGTTTCTAGTTGATCATATAAATTCATTTAAAGCATAAAAGACAAGTTAAAAGAGCAACGGGCGTATCATGCGCTAAAAGCGCAGCCCTTTATTTTAACATATTGGAGCCATCAAAAAGACTTAATAAAAAAGATAGTAAATTGAGCAACTACTTTAAATTTAAACATAATTTCACTTTTGAAGATTACTTCAATATTAAGAACAGGGATAAGAGAGTTCTACTAACTAGGTTTAGAATTAGCAATCATTGTCCCCGCATAGAGAGAGGCCGTAACGAACAAAAAAATTGATGAACATGGAAACAATATAACACTGCCAAGATCAGAGATAACATGCCAGTTTTGTTCAATGAACTCGGTTGAAGACGAAGAACATTTATTATTTAAATGTGCCCTTTATAATAAGGAAAGAAAAACCTTTCTGGATGAACTCTTTACAAAATACCCATATTTATCCCAAATATCCGATAGTAATCTGCTTATTGGGTTCATGTCAAACGATAGCCTTGATTTTAACTCTAAATTATGTGAATTGCTATCCTCATTTTACACATTTATTAAACTTTAAACCAAGAATAATTTGCATAAGGTTATATCTAACATTTTGTATTTTGATGTAAATGTAATATTCAGTTTAAATAGTTAAAACTTAGTCGTGTTCGGAATTTTTAAAGACCTACAATAAAAATATTCCATCACTCGAAGTGGTTTGCGGATGATACATTTGGTTAACTCGCATCAAACTTGAACTTAACTATCTCTTTAATACGTATGCTTTCTGTGTCATTATTTATTTAAAGTTTTATATGCATGCATATAAACCAAGCAAGACCTACACATCATTTCGGACGACCTATATTTGCGTGGAGAAATGGCAAAACGTTTGCGCGATCCATTTCATTATCTTATATAATCCGTGTACTTGGTTTCAAACTTACATTAAAACTTTTATCATAAAAACCTTTAATTTGATAAATTAATTTAATCGTTTACTTTTTCAATTAATTTACCTCTCTAAAGTTTGCTAGCAACCAAACACCTGCACAAGCTAGCATTCCGATACAGTATGTGACTGTGTTAACAGCATGTAAACATTTGTGACTCCTGTTGCTATATACTGCCTTAATCTGCTCAAATCTCAGTGTTAAAATTATGAAAACTGCAAAAGTTAAAAGAACACAAAAATGCAAGATATAAGGGACTTTCAGTAATGAAATTGAACTATTATAATGACAAACTAAAATGCTGTTTTAAGTCACAATGTAAAAGATCTGCAAGGAAAGAATATATTCTTTGCTTGCATGTTTTCGTCCACATCGCGATAGATATTTTAAATTATTCAACTATCTACCATAGTCCAAATGAAGTGCATGGATGCAAGAAATTATACGCCATCATACGTTTTCAACAATATTTATAATCTAAGCTAACTTTATGTAAAACGAAATCAAAGTTCGAAAAACATGTTGGTTCAGAGGCCAGATACAAATGAAAGAAAACAAGACCGGTGATGGATTCAATAAAATAAGATGCATACATAAACGATAGGTGATAAACAAACTAAAGCTCGACTCCCTTTAAGCCGGGAGCAGTTTGCAAAATTGGATGCTCCGAAAGAATTTCAACATAGCTTTTTTGCATGCACATTGTTGTACATGTACTTGTCAGTGGTGGAATTTGGTACAAGAATTTAAGGTATATAAGGTTAAAATCAAATCAAATCGTAATAGCGACTGGACAAGCTTAGTGACGTAACCGAGTTATATTATATTGAGCGGGTGCTATATATAAAGGTAAGTATGCTACTGCACGAAATTCTCTGAAATAGACAAAAGGCGGCTCAGTTGAAAACAGGAAATTATGTTCCATACGCAAATAAACAAATCATACAAATCAAATGATACGTATGTGTTACATAATTATTTACGTCAACTTAATACCAGTCACTTGTTAACGGGCCTTATATGTCATTTTCAAAATTAGTGGCAAACATTTGGTGCAAACAAAGTAAGATACAATTTTTTTTTAGAAAAATGTAGTATGACAAAAAATATTATCATATACATATAAGGTAAAAATATCTTACAAATGAATGCGTAAAGTGTGAAAAACAAGCTGAACAAGGCTGCAGCAACTCCTTGTCGTCCACTGTCACTGAAACAAAACATCAATAATAAAGAATTTAGAAACATTTTTTAGATTAATTTGTGATAACCAAGGATACTTTTGAATGCGTATAATTATAGAACATATAACGAAATTAGAAATCACATTCAGATTCTAGTTAAAAGTTAATGTATTATGCACGTGGTAGAGATCAATGTACAAATACCATGCGTGCAGTGAGTCTACTCTTATTTCAAAGCGACAATGTTTTCTCTTCTGTATTCCGTCAGGACATACACAAATGTAGTGAAGCAGCGAACATAGATAATTAATCTATGCCATACTCAGTTAGCGCGAGAAGGAAGACGTAGATACTCTTTCCGAATGGATTAAGGCAGTGAGGTCGTTGATACAAATCAGAATTAAGAAACTGAATGGGTCTGTCAATGCCCATGCTACGTCAATCTTTAAAGACCCAAATAATGCAAAACACCTATCCTACCTCTATGACAAATATGTTCCCGCAGATAAAGCCCCAAACAACATCGTTTTTGTGTGTAAAACTCATTACATTAACTTCTTGATAAACGAATTAGGTATTGACAATTCACTTGGAAACTCAACATATACCCTCACGACACTTACCAAAGAGGAAATCCGGGATAATCATAGGTCTGTTCTGTGTTCCTTTGGAATTTCAACCAAAGATGAAGAACTGGATCTGCCATCACTGTATTGGATACCTAAACTACATAAGTGTCCTTACAAACAACGGTATATTGCTTGGTCTTCCAAGTGCTCCCCAAAACCTCTTTCTAAATTATTAACATCTATTTTATCAGCAATCAAAGACGGGCTTCAAAGTTATTGTGAAACTGCCTATTCTAGAGGAGGCGTGAATCAGATGTGGATACTTAAAAAATCCAAAGATCTTTTAGAGTACATACAATCTAACTCTCTTTCATCTTGTAACAGTATTAAGACATTTGATTTTTCTACTCTTTATACTAGTATTACACATTCCAAACTAAAAGACAAATTGAAAGAGTTGGTATTGTTTTGCTTCGTAAAAAAGAATGGCCAACGTAGATATAAGTATCTTGGTTTAGGGAGGGACAAATCCTACTTTGTAAAGGATCACTCTGATTCCAACAACAGATTCTCTGAAACTGATATTATCAAGATGCTTGATTTCTTGATTGACAACATATTTGTTACGTTCGGAGGACGTGTTTTTCAACAGACTGTCGGCATTCCAATGGGAACAAACTGTGCCCCTCTACTTGCCGACTTGTTTCTTATTATTATGAGGCTGACTTCATGCAGGAACTTCTTAAGAAGAAAGATAAGAAGTTAGTAATATCATTTAACTCCACTTTTCGCTATATAGATGACGTTCTTTCACTAAATAATTCAAAATTTGGTGACTATGTGGAGCGCATCTATCCAATCGAGCTAAAGATAAAGGATACTACATATACAGTTAAGTCGGCCTCATATCTTGACTTACATCTAGAAATTGACACTGAGGGTCGGTTGAAAACAAAACTTTACGACAAAAGAGATGGTTTCAGCTTTCCATTTCTAAGAAGCAACATTCCAGCAGCACCTGCATACGGGGTATATATCTCCCAATTGATACGATATTCCCGTGCTTGCATTTCCTATCATGATTTTCTTGATAGAGGGTTGCTGCTCACAAGGATGCTATTAAACCAAGAGTTCCAAATGTTGAAGTTGAAATCATCATTTCGTAAATTTTACGGACGCCATCACGAGTTGGTTGACCGTTATGGAATAACCGTTTCACAAATGATATCGGACATTTTCCTTATGTCGTAACTACAATCCCGATCCCTTTCATGAATATGACCTACCGAATTAGACTATTTACCGGATTTGTTATCACATAAGCAACACGACGGGTGCCACATGTGGAGCAGGATCTGTTTACCCTTCCGGAGCACCTTAGATCACCCCTAGTTTTTTGGTGGGGTTCGTGTTGTTTATTTTTTGGTTTTCTATGTTGTGTCGTGTGTGCTGTTGTTTGTTTGTCTATTTCGTTTTTAGCCATGGCGTTGTCAGTTGGTTTGGATTTATGAGTTTGTCTGTCCCTTTGGTATCTTTCGTCCCTCTTTTATTCGCAAGTTTTAAAGTCAGAAGAATGTCAATGTTACAATATTTAGCAATTTTCATAAAATATTAAGATTATGTCTATGCATATAAAATTAACACACAATGAACTGATCTTTAATGTACTATGTTAAACGCGCATTTATCTAAACAAAGAAATTACCATCTAAATGAGAAATCTTTGTATTGTCTCTTCGGCTGATGACAGACAGTACCTATACATAACTATTTATCACACAGGTATGAAACACTACCGTGAATGCTATGTACAACAAAACATCAGAAATTTCATTTTACAATGAAGTCACCTATGTTGCACAGAAATGTATATATCTAAAATAAAAATTACCTTATGAATGGGAAATCTTTGTGTATTGTCTCTTTAGCTGATGCTAGAAAGTAGCTAAAAGAAAAATATACAAAGTGAGCTTTAACTGTTCGCAAAAGTAACAAACACTATTACACAGTTATCTCGACCTGTTCATGGAGTCCTGGACAACATAAATAATGTCCAAATGGTATTTTCATGAATATTGTGTTTTTGTGTTATGCTTCTAATATGAGCTACCTTATTAAAACTAAACATGCTTAATTTCGCCTTATAAGTTCATAATTCAGGATTGGTCATCCTGGCGGTCCGCTCCTAAGCGTTGTTGATTCGTGTAAGGTGTTTTTAAACAATACAACTGAGATTTTCATGTTTTGTCTGTTGCTTAAGTATGTGCAAATAAGTTAAAAACAAAATCGTAAACTACATATTATTGGTTTTTTATATTTTACGCATGTAGTGTATTAAAATATTAGGTATACAATATTTCATGTAATTTTTTTTGTCGATCATCTATACCTAACAGTAAAGCATTTCCGATGAAAATTAATGTGTTTAAAATCTATTAAATGACAAGGCTTTTAGTCAAGACTTAACATTAATTTTCAAATTCAGACGACTTTATCTACCTTACAACAGAATTTGTAGATGCATATACAATAGTTCATTTATCCATTTTTCCAAAATATATGTATTTATATCAAATAATCGTTAACTGATTTTGTTAGCTTTAATTGTTTTAAAATGAAATACGCAGACAAGTACTCACGGAACGGTACAGGCGACAATTGCTATTAAATTCAACAGCATCGGATATATGACAGGCTTTATAAAGAAAATCATCTTGTCTACCTGCAATATAAAATTCCTATTATAATCATGGTTAGGCATTCTGTTTCACTCTTTCATATGGAGTGTTAAAACTACAAGATCAGTGTTAACTGGCTGTTGAATTTTACCTTGCCAATCCACAAGAACTGGAATATTATGAAATCTGTCACGGTTTCGTCTAGAAAAATGCTTCTGATTTTCAAGTCTAGTCTGTAGATCTTTTATTTTGTTGTATTGTGAATCGATTTCCTTGTCCTGCTCATTAATTTGTTCGGTACGGTCTTTGCAACATCGTTCCATGCGGTGAACTTGAATAAATAGTTTACAAATATTCTGATACTAAAGTAGTTATTTGCTATTTGTTTGTTTTTTATAATAGATTATTTTTTCCTCGACAAAGGTTTTCATTCCTCTATTATTGGAACCAGAGCTAAGCTTAACCTTTGCTTCAGAACTGAAGTACGGTGTCTAGAGAACTGTGTCAGCCACACTTTTATTCAGACTTGTAGGTTTTTGTATGCCCCATTTATGTGCATTATGTTTTCTGGTTATTGCGTCCGTTCGTCCGTCCGTCAATCCTACTTCAGGTTAAGATTTTTGGTCAAAGTAGTCTCAGATGAAGTTGAATTCCAATCAATTTGAAACTTAGTACACATGTTCCTTATGACATGATCTTTTTAATTTAAATTATATATTTCATCCCATTTTCACGGTCCGCTGGACATAGAAAATGATAGTGCGGATGGGGATTCCGTGTACTAGGGACACATTCTTGTTTTAATGTACTTTAAGGGTCAGTTCGTTTACCACATTACCAAGGTTATGTATTTATGGAGTTGTATCTGGGTTTGGTTGTGAACATGTAAATAAAACTTCTTGCTCAAAGATGAGTTTTATATGCACATCTACACAATATGTCCCCATAAACTATATATCCTCATAAACTACAAAGTTTCATATAAATCTGTCGGGTGGTCAAAAGAGTTACGCTTACAAAATATTTACGGGGTGCCGAAAGAGACTTAATTGCGCTTTTGGTAATTAAAATTAAATTTGTGTATACAAAATTCAACTCTGTCATAACAAAATCATTTTGTCTTACAAAACTATGTGATACAGACTTGTTTTATGAGAACTTCAATTTTGTAATGACAAAATTCATTTTTGTCATGACAAAAGTAAATTTTGTCAAAAAGGTTTGCAAATATAAACTGATTTGCATACAAAATTTACTTTTGTTACCTGATATGGAAATTAAAACACAAAAGTCAATTGCGTGAGACAAGATTCAATTTTGTGACGACAAAATTCAACGTCGTGACGACAAAATTCAATTTTGTGATGACAAAATTCAATTTTGTGACGACAAAATTCAATTTAATGACGACAAAATTAACTTTTGTGAGATAAATAGACTTTTGCGAGTCAAAATTGCCTTTTTGAGACAAAATTTAATTTTGTGACGACAAAATTCAATTTTGTTTCAATTTTGTCTCACAAAAGTCGATTTTTATGCAAATTAGTTCACAGAATCCAAACTTAACTCATTGGCATAGAAAATTGACTTTTGTCGCCCAATTTTCAATTTAGGTAATAAAAGTCAAGTCTGTGATACTAAAAAGAATTTTGTCATACTTTTGTCCACTGAAAGATAATTTTGTATGACAAAATTTCAATTTGTAGTATACTACAAATTTTGTTAAACTGAACTCATTTTTGTTGAACAAAACTCACTTTTGTCCTTATAAAATTGAATTTCGAGTACAAAACCACAAGAGTCCCGTTCGGCTCCCCGTACTATTTGCTGCAGCATGATTATGGATAAAAATATGTAAATATCTGCAAAGTTTCATAAAATTATGTTGTTAGATTTCGAAGGAGTTGCGCAGGCCAACTGATGCAGTGGTACATGCATATCATTTCTAACATACTAAATTCATAGGAGTATGACTACTAGAAAAAAATAAAATGTCATGTCGTTTTGCACATCTATATAATATGTTCTAAATATCTGCAAAGTTTCATGAAATTCTGAATTGTTGTTGTAGAGGAGTTGTGATGACAAGGACAGGACGAATGACGGGCCACATTTAACATATGTTGCGTGGAATATAATACACGTCTAATCACAAGGGGAGGTAAATTCAAACCACATTGAATGAGAGGGAAATATTTTGCCCTATCCAACTTACACCAATACTCATGGAAGTCCCGTGTTCTTCGTTCTGTACGATTAGACTGAACATACCTTCTTGTTTTATTGTCCTGAATGTGCATGATATATTTGCAACTTCCCTTGTATCTCGCAACACTTTATACATCGCTTTCATGGCGGATTTCTTAATTTTATACATGTTTCCTAACTTTAATTTAAGGTTGTCTTTTGTAAATATTAGGTCAATCAAATTAATAGTAAAATCAACTTCGAACTAATTAGGTCGTTAGTTTTCTCGTTTGTATTGTTTTATATTGTCAATTCGGGGCCTTTTATAGCTGACTATACGGTATGGGGTTCGTTCAGTGTTAAAGGCCGTTCACTCTCTTTTTTAATGTAAGGCCTAATTTGATAGCTTCCGTAACCAGAAACTACATCTTAATACAATAATGAGACACTACGAGTTTTCTCTTATTTACTTTTAGCATTCCTAATTTAAAACATTTTTTTTTACTACATTTTTTGTATATCACATTCAACGGAAATATAGTATTTTTATTATACTTCAAGAGTTTTTTTCCTATATATAAAATAAATGAAATAGTTGTGCTATTTCATCCTAAAGACAATTTTGCCAGTTAATAGTTTCAAAGACTATTTACCCGGTGAATAGTTTTGTAAGTAGATTTCCCGAACTTTTCTAACTTTCTTTTCATTGGTAACAAATGACGTCATTTATCATTCGCGTTTCTCTGACCTTTTCGCATGGTCAGGTAAAACACTGAAATATCGAAAACAGGAAGGCAACATCAGACGGTCAAAACAGAAACATACAGAAGTAGTACATGAGTATTTGCATCTTTAGAACATGATGATCTTACTAAAATATTGAATGACAGAAATTCGAAAAATACTAAAAACGTAATTATAGGAGTATCAAAAAGGATAATAGGAGAATATTTGCTAGAAAAAGACGGTTTATATAAAACTATCCAAGACTTAGACCAGGCCACCACAGAAGACGTCGTCAAAACACTCCGACAATTTTATGTTGAGGTCAGAAAAATAGATTGTACTTTATATGCTAAAAAATCTTTGATTACATTCAAATTTGGCTTACAAACACATGTACATTTCGTTGAAACATCTATGGTTGAAACAAGGAATGAACACATAATCAACAATGCAAAGTATCAAGCTGCAAATGATTTGTTCAAAGCTATGATGGTGGCGATAAAAAAAAAAGAAGGGAGGGCCAATGTCAATCACAAAGAGCCTATTTGTCCTGAAGACTTGCAAAAATTATATAAACATGAACAATATTCCCTTAACACACCTGAGGCATTACAGAAGAGAGTGTTTTTTTGAGTATTTGTATCACTCCTGTAATAGAGGCAGGGAGAATATAAGGGATGTACAAAGGGATGATTTCGAGTTGAAAAGAGACGCAAAAGGGCTGGGGTATGTCAGAGTTAGAGTTGTACGGCAGAGCAAAAATCATAGAGGGGATAACTTGACAGATGTTGATGATAAAGACGGCAGGATGTATGAATTCCAGGTAAATTATTCATTGGTAATAGATCAATAGATTAAATGCATGCTGCTTAAACCATGATAAAGAAGATTACGTTCAATTCATTCTATAATGAGTCTTTCACATATGAAGTTCACATACGCGTCGCCATTAAAACTGCATTTGCGACCGTCAAATCGGCAATTGACGGTGGCAACTCTTCAACTACAGTACTGTTATTCCTTAATTTTACCATTGTTTACTTAACTCACTGATGAGACATATTAATTACAAGCACATGCATATATATCTTTCTCGATGAGTTACAACAGTTGACCAGATGTCAATCAAATTAACTGACATCATGAAACATTGTTTTTTACTGTGATTAATACTGTAACATCAGCATTGTGAGATAGGAAATTACGAGAAAATGTAAGTTGTTTATTTCTTTGAACTGAGATTTTAAAAAATCAAAACTCTCTCAAACATTGCAGGAACAGTGTTTAAAAAATCTAATAAACACACCAAAAAACAATTTTCTGTTTAACTTAAATTATCTATTAAAAGTGTCTATCCTTTTTTTCTGGGAGTGCTACTTAGTAATTGCCCTGTTATATCTTTTACCAAGTATTTTAGTAAAAGAGGGACGAAAGATACCAAAGGGACAGTCAAACTCATAAATCGAAAATAAACTGACAACGCCATGGCTTAAAATCAAAAAGACAAACAGACAAACAATAGTACACATGACACGACATAGAAAACTAAAGAATAAACAACACGAACTAATCCAAAAACCAGGGTCGATCTCGGGTGCTCCGGAAGGGTAAACAGATCCTACTCCACATGTGGCACACGTCGTGTTGCTTATGTGATAACAAATCCGGTAAATAGACTAATTCGGTAGGTCACTTTCATGAAAGGGAACGGAGTTGTAGTTACGACGTAAGGAACATATACGATATCATTTGTGAAACGGTTATTCCATAACGGTCAACCAACTGATAGCGTCCGTAAAATTTACGAAGGGATGATTTTAACTTCACCATTTGGTTTAATAGCTTCCATGTGAGGAGCAACCCTATATCAAGAAAATCATGATAGGACATGCAAGCACGGGAATATCGTATCAATTGGGAGATATATACCCGTATGCAGGTGCTACTGGAATGTTGCTACTTAGAAATGGAAAGTTCACAATTGGAAAGCTGAAATGATCTCTTTTGTCGTAAAGTTTAGTTTTCAACCAACCCTCATTGTCTATTTCTAGATGTAGGTCAAGATATGAGGCCGAATTAACTGTATCTGTAGTATTCTACTCTAGTTCGATGGGATAGATGCGTTCCACATAGTCACCAAATTTTGAATTATTTAGTGAAAGAACATCATCTGTATAGTGGAAAGTAGAGTTCAAGGATATCGCTAAATTCTTATCTTCCTTAGAAGTTCCTGCATTAAGTCAGCCTCATAATAATAAAGAAACAAGTCGGCAAGTAGAGGGGCACAGTTTGTTCCCATTTGAATGCCATCAGTCTATTGAAAAACACGTCTTCCGAACGTAACAAATATGTTGTCAATCAAGAAATCAAGCATCTTGATAATATCAGTTTCAGAGAATTTTTTGTTTGAATCAGAGTGATCCTTTACAAAGTAGGATTTATCCCTTCCCAAGACAAGATACTTGCCCTTCTTTTTTATGAAGCAAAGCAATACCAACTCTTTTAATTTGTCTTTTAGTTTGGAATGTGGAATACTTGTGTAAAGAGTAGAAAAGTCAAATGTTTGTAAGAACACTTATGTAGTTTAGGTATCCAATACAGTGATGGAAGATCAAGTTCTTCGTCTTTGGTTGAAATTCCAAAGGAACATATAACAGACCTATGATTATCCAACCCCCAAGGGTGACTGGGGAATAGAAATATAGTCACTTGGTCTTCTCCCGACCGGCAGTAGAACGCTTGCCGAAGTGGTGCGTCCGTTTGGCTATGCGGGATTATCAAGTTCGCAGTCACGTCCGGTCAGAATGGGGACGTTAACTCCGATGCCTCGTGTAAACAGCTTTGCACGTTAAGAACCCTTACAATAACTCTTTAAGGGGCCCGTAGGTGGCCTGTTGTAAAGCAAAATTTCTGTCCCTATCCAATATTCCCTCATTTTCCAGTGGCAGTCGAAATTTCTCCGACCATCATCCCTTATGGCCTCTTTTATGGCAAGACCTACCTATTGTATTTATTGTGAACTTGTTCTCGTCCTGAATATGCATAAAATATTTGCCACTGGACGTTAAGCAACCAACAATCAATCAATCAATATGATTATCCAGGATTTCCTCTTTGGTAAGTCTCATGAGGGTATATGTTGAGTTTCCAAGTGAATTGTCAATACCTAATTCGTTTATCAAGCAGTTAGTGTAATGAGTTTTACACCAAAAAAACGATGTTGTTTGGGGCTTTATCTGCGGGGACAACAACATATTTGTCATGGAGGTAGGATAAGTGTTTTGCAACATTTGGGTCTTTAAAGATTGACGTAGCATGGGCATCGATAGACCCATTTAGTTTCTTAATTCTGATTTGTATCAACGACCTCACTGCCTTAATCCATTCGGAAAGAGTGTCTACGTCTTCCATCTCGCGCATAGTTCATTGCCTGGCTTAATCCTCGACTGAATACATCAAAATTTTAAAGTTGTATTTCCAATTGATGGATTTAGGCTCACGATATTTCGGACCTTTCGATAACAAATTTCGTAGTGAAGTGTTTTTAACAATGTTGAGATCACCGGTAATAACGTGGGCAGCCGGATTATATGTGAATTGGGAACTAGCACAAGTGCAATCAGGAAGTTTAGACTTGAAGTCGTCAATATCGAGATCCTGCAAAACGTGTTTGTAATTGAAAATCTTAGTTGCAATAGGTTTGGTATAGGTATAATTAAGCTGAATCCAGATAGAACAGAGTTTTGGCAGCGTCCAAAGCGTGCATCCAAAACTACAGAATCAGCAGATGTATGGTTTGACAATAGTCCAGTTGGAAAAAATACTCTTGGAAATCTAATGGCTAAATAAGTGAAGAGTGTGATTTGTCTCGTCGGTACACAAATCATCGCATACGCAGTACATGTATAACTGTCTAGGACAAGGGGGGTATTGAAACTCGACACATTATGGAACTTAGCGGCCACAAATCTGAATCAGCAGTAAAGTCCTACTGCAAGCGTTTCGGTAGTACTTAAACAAATAAAATGTCAAACATTCTAAGTGAAACTATTCAGAGTGCAACAAGTTTGAATGGAGAATTATCAGAAAAGAGAGTTAAAACTCAGGATACAACAACATCAATATGTGATAATAGCGTTGACCTCCTTTCTAATGACATTGAATTTGATCAAATATTACAGGAAATTTCAAGCTACGAGTCAAATCAGACAAACATTCAAAATATTGTTCCTCCCTGATGTAGTTCAACAGTTGGTGTCAATAATAACTTTCGTAGTGAACTTTCGCCTCGAGCAATAGTTGGTATCCCAGGGACAACAAACTTGCTATTACCCTCACACCCAGTCAATAGGTTATACTATTTGTGGGGGTTAAGTGAATACACATACGCCTCATGAATTATACATGCATTTGCAAGTTGTACATTCGTGGCTCATTGCCCAGCAGATTTAATAACGAGGAATCCATTGATACCTTTTTGGTATCGTTCACACATATACATATATAAAACAAATTATATATTCATATAATATATTAAAAAGAGTAAATCAATACTTTCTCCTCTTAGAGAACAATTAATGTTGACATGAGGCCATTTCGGTGAGGTAGTAATTGCATATCCTTCATCAAAAGTTTCATTTTTTTTCTACTTTGACTATGGAATTAAAGCCAAGCTCAACCAATACGTCACATTCGGTTGGATTTCACTCTGTATAGCTAAATTAATCGACAATATAAGATAAAAACACTTACAGTTTTGTTCCACAGAGGCTATATGGACATTCTTTGTAAGTAAAATTCAAAACAGAAATCCATTTCTCTATAAATAACCACTTCCCTGTATTGTAGTTTAACACAGGTGTATGATAATACTTCCCTTTTGATTGTAAGATTCACTTATCAGGTAGAATATAAACTCGGTTTTGTCGACGATTGAAATAAAAGTTAAAAACTTGCATTTTATTGGTTTTATAATCACAACAAACTCTTTTATTGAAACCACTTTGTCTCAACCTTAAAGTTAACAACATCGTGCTAGGATACAGCAAAAAAAATACCGTTGTTTGGGTAATGTCTGTATCCGATGATACCATTGCCAAATGAACATTTTTTTTTGCCCGGGCCAAAGATGAAATAATGATAAAAAAAGATAAATTCTAAACGGCAAAAAAAAACACACAACCAATAGCATGACCATGAGAGTAAGGGGTAAACGAAAATAATGTTGTTATTATATGAAATTCTATGCCTGTACAGAAGCGCTGACTGTCGGTATTAAGTAGTTTCTGTTTTAATCTAGTGACACACGTTTAACTTAATAAAAGTTAAAATCTATCAACAATGGGCCAATTGAAAAAGAGGAATCATTTTGTTGTAGTTTCTCCAAAGGACATTTTTTTTTATCATCCGTAGATATCCATGTATGTGACAAATATTTCAATAATGGTCAATTACATCATGATGCTGTATTTGAGAATTGAGAACATTCCACAAAGAATGTTTTGATGCATGTATGACCTTCTTCAAGATATGTCAGTGTTTGATGATATATTGTCTTAGCTTTCGTGTGCGTAAGTCGTACTAGGTGGACAAAACCAACAGAATTTCCTTTTTTGCCATTCGGATTTGTTTTCAAATCTTTTGTTATTGCCTCATTTATACCGAAGGTTTTTCTTTCTTCTATAATTTCTTTTAAATAATTTTTAACACAACAGTGAAAGAAATTGAAAGTACCGACTGCTGGCCTCCTTAAATATATATATGCGCTAAAACACTTCCTTAAATGTATTGTTTAGTGTATTATGCGAAAGAAATTACTTTTCAGCGTATGAATTTCAGTTTTTCCCTTGAATTATTTGCCCCTTTATCATACTTAAGCCAGAATTTGATGAAAACTATCTTTATTAATTAGTTATGTTTCTGGTTATAGTTTAACTTCAATGTTGATGAAAAATAAGTTTCAAATCACATATCTATAATTGTAACAACAGTTGTTGGGCTTAAAACGATCTTGTTAGTTTTATTCATTGAAAAGTTTTGTGTTTTTTTTTTTAACCCTAAGGGATTGCATCAATGAAAAACAAAACAATAACTTTTCCCAATCGGAAAAAAGTAATGAAAGAAAAACAAAAACCTACAAATAAGGAGATGTGGTGTAAAAGAGGGACAAAAGATACCAAAGGGACAGTCAAACTCATAAATCTAAAATAAACTGACAACGCCATGGCTAAAAATGAAAAGGACTAACAGACAATCAATAGTACACATGACACAACATACAAAACTAAAGAATAAACAACACGAACCCCACCGAAAACTAGGGGTGTAACTACCAATGAGATAACTATACATCTTAGTTCAAATGTAGTATTGATAAGCAATTACAGGCAACCATATGCAACTGCCTTCATTTATGAGATATACCCATCGTTTCAGACATAGACCTAGACATAAAAATATGTTACAATTCAATTTAGAAAACTAACAGATCGACCAATTCATAACAAAACACTTTAAGAAAAAGCAACAATGACAGACACGAAAACACGACAACTATATTGAACTACAACTACTGGCTTGGGGACAGGTAATAGAATGAGGCTAGGTTGCACATTTTCGGTGGCGCAAACTTCATCTTGGCCAAGACGGAGCAACACGAAACTACAAAAAAATGAGGGTTCCCGTATGCCAATAAAAATTGTCCGCTTTTTAATTTCTGATTTTTATGTTATTTTTTAAATTATTATTATATTTATTTTGTCTCAGATGAATAGGTTGATTAAAAATAATTGTGTTTTTACGCGACTTTTAAGCACCGCACTAAAGCTATTTCGTGGCGACAAGTTTTAATTGGTGAAATACGCCTGAGTACCCGGAGAAAACCACCGACCTTCGATAGGAAAAGGAAACTCTTAACTAACACGACTTTCGTCAAAGGCATTATAAAATAGTATACTATTTTTTTTCTATAACCATTCACGATAACTTTAATTAAATATGACAGCACAGTCCTTTTCATGATAACTATTTGTTAAACATCTCACAGCCGTATACTACTGTGGCTTGTATTTATTCGCCCCTTATTTTATGGATTTTGTATTTACATTGCACTACAGATTAAATTCATTCGTTCAATGTAATACTATGTTCACTAGTGTTAATATGTCTTTTTGTTAAATCGATATTTGACAGTGTATTTTGGCTTTGCACAAGGTCGTGTTTTTCTCTCCCTGTTTATGACGTCTTTACACTATATGCATTGGATGTAGGATATGTGTACTGATTGTTACTTTAGTCTTTATTTATCAATTCTTAGTGACCTTGAAGTAGCTGTTAGAAACTGTGAGTACTTTCAGAGCAGTTACTGTACTACGTGTCTTTTTGTTGTTGGGATATTTAAGTACCCCCTCACGTCCAGTGTTTGTTTTTGTTAGATGTATTTCTATTTGTAGCCGTCTGATGAGTTAAGCCTTTTTCAACTATTGTTTATAGTTTGTTCTTATGTTGTACTGTACATACAGAGTACGGCGGGATTAAACCTTTTAGCGTGATGTACATATTTTATTTTGTTTATTTTGATTAAATTAGGCCATTAGTTTTCTCGTTTAAATTGTTTTACATTTGTCATTTGCAGCTCCTTCTCAGACTAAAACGTCACCAGTGTCTGGGCAGTAAACTGATGAACCATGGGTATGTAAAAGAATGTCTTGTCCTTTTCCTAAAAATTCATCAGAAAGTACCTTGACCTTGTTGATAAATATTCCGTATCAACTTCACAAATAATACAAAATGGTCTTGATGTATAGATTCTGCGTACTGACGTTGTTTATCATCTTAACAACGTGTTATATTGTTCTTTCGTTTGTCTTTGTTCTCTTATAAGTGTTACTTTAACTGTTTGGATTGTTTTCCATTTGACGTGGCTCCGTACTTATACATCCCATCAATGATCAATGTGTTTGTATTATATTTCATTATTGCTGGTGTATTTGTATATGATACTTTTTTTGTTTCTTTTGTTCTCATAACGTGAGCTTGTACTTTGAAAGATCCCGTCATCAGTGTATGTAAAGTGCGTATCCTAAAATATCATTTTCACTGTAAATGCCATAAATTTCTGATGTAGAATGATAAATAAAGAGACGATTTTTTTTTTGATTTTTGAAGAAAATGAATTAAAATGTATATGTTTAGAAATAAATAATACTAGTAAGACAATGTAAGAGATGCGAACGGGGTTTTATCGCGCCTAAAGCCATCCAGCTGTGAAATATATACCGAAATAGGTAAATATTTAGGACATTTCACGGACAGATCGTGCAGGTGATTTAAAACTAGCAGGTAAGGTGTTGTTGCAGAAAAATATTCATTTCAACACAATTATTAAAGTTGTATAACGTAGAATAGGTTTTGTCATTCAGTTTCTTCATATTGAACTAAATTCCACTATGATGCTTTCTTTATGCGAGTCATGTTAACTGTCGAATAATTATACTTTACTTTCATTTTCACTGTAGAGCGATTCATTAGTATTGTATATGCGGTGCATTTTCACTATATGAATTTTTATTTTTTTTTTATCTATTAAAGCTTTAATTTAGCAGACTTGCTCAAACAATAGATAAAGTAAAAGAAGGAAATGATAAAGTTTAACTTGCGGAGGAAAGTTTGATTTAACACTCTAATAAAGTCAATAGAAACAAATGTATTCCATTTTATTGCTTATAAATCGTGGGGATCTTTTATTTATCCTTGGTTTTATTTGTCCATTTCCATGACACTTCATCACTAATTACGTACATCTTGATATAGATTTAATCGTTGGTTTTCCCGTTTGAAAGGTTTTACACTGGGGCCCTTTATAACTTGCTGTTCGGAGTGAGCCAAGACTCCATGTATTTTGACCTATAATGGTTCTACTTCTCAGTATCTATGGCTCAAACCGAAACGGAACGGGATAAAAAAAAAAACACACTACTTTTCTGATATATTTATAATGGGCTTGATATGTGTGTGGTCAAATGCAGGTGGCAGTTAGGTCCGCTGCTGTATGCCCTGAGGTAATCGGTGCCCTCAGGTAATCGTGGCAATAGTGCCCATTATGCGTAGTAATAACATGATCTAAAAATAGAATAAACTAAAAATACATCATTGTACTTTCTATTTCGACTGACAGTATATGTGCGAAAAATAGGAGAAAACAGGAACACATACAACTTTTGACAATAAGTTACGACAAATAATTCACGAAAAAAACCCAGATATTTGGTTAATTTGTGATCTTTGCAACGTGAACAGATATTTATTTAGTGAAACGTAAATGACTTAAAATAATTAAAAAGAAAACCCTTTTTGAATGGCGATTTAAACTTTTATAATAATAGTTTTCAAAAACTGGTTTCATAAAGATTTATGTAAATAATGTATACAATTATTTAAACTAACTATTAAAGAATAAAAGTTATCCACACATGCCTAAGGCAGCAAACATTTGATTTTCCGGGGGGGGGGGGGGGGGGGGGGGGGGGCTATGGATTTTTTTCCTTCGGCAAAAGACAATATTTTTTGGAGACCAGTCGAAAACATTTTTTTCTTTCATTTCATTTCTCAAACAATTAGAAACCCCCCCCCCCCTGAAAATGAAATGATTGCTGCCTAAGTTTCGTGAATGTCCTGTTGAAACTTTGACTATCATTGTGTTTGGTAATATATGACACTTATATATGGACAGATAACGCATATATTGATTTTGGTTACTTCTTTTAAAGTAACATAAGTAGAAAATGATAACATTTAATAGATAGGTTATTGAAAATCAGTCCATCTTGTCCGACTGCATGAGGGGCAGTGGCGGATCCATCCATTTAAAAAAAAGGGGGGTTTCCAATCCAGGACACAAGGAGAGGGTTCCAAAAAAAGCGTTCCTATCCCCAGAACACCCCTGGACCCGTCACTGTCCATTGTTCAACTACTAAATTGTCTGTTTTACTTACTAGTACACTTGGTACAATAAAAAACCAGATAATAAATTGTTGAAATAAGGCCTTTGAAAATAGTGGAATTAATTACTTTTGGAGTGTCAAAAACTCGTTGGAAGTACTTGATAAATTGCATGCATATATTGGTGATTTTGAATCTGTTCAAAGTTTTGATTTTTCTACCCTATATACCACTTTGCCTCATATTCTTATTAAGAAAAATTCACATCCCTAATTAACTGGGCATTTAAAAAGTCGTAATGCGAGTACATATGTTCAAACTCTTTTTGATCATTTTTTAGTAGCAATAAACAAAAGAACTATGTCAATTGAACATGCTTTGAAACTACTTATGCGCTTGAATTTTTACTTGATAACATTTTTGTTCGCTTTGGAGATTCCGTATATCGTCAAGTTATTGGAATTCCAATAGGGACTAACTGTGCACCACTTATTGCGGACCTGTTTTTGTACTGTTATGACTTACAATTTATGACTAAAATTAGCAAAGACCCATCAAAACAACATTTGATACAAATATTTAACAATACTTTTAGATATTTGGATGATATATTGGCTCTCAATAATGACGACTTCCTTATGTATACTAAAGAAATTTATACTGTAGAACTTACTTTAAATAAAGCTACACATGTAATGCTAACAATGACCACTGCCCATTCCTCGATCTTGATATCTATGTCATAAACGGGAAGCTGAATACAAAAATTTATGATAAAAGAGATGATGTTTTATTTCCTATTATTAATCATCCGTTTTTAGATGGTGACGTACCCTTGTCACCATCTTATGGTGTTTATGTATCTCAACTTGTACGATTCGCTCGTGTATGTAACAACGTATTAGATTTTAGCGAGAGAAATTTATGTATTACTGAAAAATTATTACACCAGGGTTTTCGATATTACGAACTGGTCAAAACATTTACTAAATTTTATCACCGGTATAAGGAAATAATTCGTAAATATAACTCAACATGCAGACATCTTATACGTTCAGGTATTTCACATCCAATTTTTATGGAAATATTTTTTGTAAAGCACAAAAATGTCAGTATTCTTCTCAGAAACTAACAAAACCTTTAAATAGACTTATTAAAAAGGGATATAGTTACGATACTGTTGTCAGGTCATCAAAGATTGCATATTTTGGCTTTAATATTGATTCTCTGATAGGGTCTTTGCACCGGAACTAAACACATTTATTTCTAAAAAACAGTTGTTGGCATGACACGGGTTATGTTCTTCTCATATATTTTATGATAGTATGATACTAAACCCCTCACGGGAGGGATTGTGCCTGATATTCATATGATGAACACATAATCTTTCAATCAGTTTAATTGAGGTCTGGAGCTGGCATGTCAGTTAACTGCTAGTAGTCTGTTGTTATTTATGTATTATTGTCATTTTATTTATTTTCTTTTGTTACATCTTTTGACATCGGACTCGGACTTCTCTTGAACTGAATTTTAATGAGCGTATTGTTATGCTTTTACTTTTCTACATTGGCTAGAGGTATAGGGGGAGGGTTGAGATCTCATTAACATATGTAACCCCGCCGCAATTTTGCGCCTGTCCCAAGTCAGGAGCCTCTGGCCTTTGTTAGTCTTGTATGATTTTTAATTTTAGTTTCTTGTGTATAATTCGGAGTTTGTTTGACGTCCATTATCACTGTACTATTATGCATATTTTTAGGGGCCCGCTGAAGGACACCTACGGGTGCGGGAATTCTCGCTACATTGGAGACCTATTTATTGCCTTCGGCTGTTGTCTGCTCTATGGTCGGATGGTTGTCGCTTTGACATATTCACCATTTCCTTTCTCAATTTTAATAACTATGTTTGTGATCTAATGTTGTATTCTATAAACGGCATCTACAAATCTACAACTTTCAGTCTATGACTTCACGTGCTGATCTTATCTATATTCATGCATACTATTCATTAGCTGTGTATGCGTATCAAAATCGCATCATACGCGATGATGACCAGCCAGTACACACTGTAAGGATTTTATTCACCAGTATTAAAAAAGAGAAACATTACAGTACGAACAGTAATCTTTATTTTTTTCATTTGACATTACTTTGAAAGTAACGTAGTAACAAGCACAGGTTATATAGTATATAACTGCTTTTTTAAAATGTTAATTGTTTTAATTAATCTTATTTGTACAGATGTTGGATATTTTCAAGAAAAAACCTCACATCTCCAGTGTACTTTTGTACATGGTCAGATAACCTTAGTTCATCTCTAAATAACTGTGTCTTGCCTGTATCTCAGATCATATCTATGATTGCTCACATGGTGAGGTTACCTCAGGTCACCTCTGTATGATTGAACATTGTGAGGTTACCTAATATCACCTCTGTATTGCTGTACTTGGTGAGGTTACTCTGTATTACTGCACATACTCGTATTACCACAGTTTATATAAACTTTACAAAACACTATTTTTTTAGTTTTCCTCGGGGCACTTCTGCATTTCTATACATGGCCAAGTGCACATGTTAACTAATGTCATCTCTTAACTACTGTATATGAATATGTAACCTCAGAATACCTCTGTATGTTAGAATATGGTGAGGTTACCTAAGGTCACAACTTCATGGTCATTGTACCAGCTGCATGTTACCACAGATAAACTTTGCAAAACGCTTATTTTCTGGAAACCTCAGGTTACCACAAATGAATGTTCATAACTCCCTTCGTCAGCTTAGTCCAGATTATATCTATGTTCTTTTTTTCACGGACAGGCTACCTCAGGTCATCTGTAAATCACTGTACATGACCAGGTTACCTCAGGTGATCTGTAAATTACTGTACATGACAAGGTTACCTCAGGTCATATGTAAATTACTATACATGACCAGGTTACCTCAGGGAACCATTGTACTACTGTGCATGGTGAGGTTACCTCAGGGAACCATGGTACTACTGTGCATGGTTGGGTTACTTCAGGGAACCATTGTACAACTGTGCATGGTAAGTTACCTCAGGGAATCATTGTACTACTCTGCATTGTCAGTTTTCCTCAGGAAACCATTGTACTACTGTGCATAGTTATTTTACCTCAGGGAACCATTGTACTACTGTGCATTGTCATGTTACCTCAGGGAATCATTGTACTACTGTGCATTGTCAGGTCTCCTCAGGGAACCATTGTACTACTGTGCATGTTCAGGTTACCTCAGGAAACCATTGCAATACTGTGCATGGTAGGTTTAATCAGGGAATCATTGTAATATTGTGCATGATCAGGTTACCTCAGGAAACCATTGATATATTGTGCATTGTTAGGTTACTCAGGGAACCATTGTACTACTGTACATGGTCAGGTTACCTCAGGGAACCATTGTACTTTGTGCATGGTTAGGTTACCTCATGGAACCGTTGTACTACTGTGCATAGTCAGGTTACCTCAGGAAACCATTGTACTACTGTGCATGGTAAGTTACCTCAGGGAATCATTGTACTACTCTGCATTGTCAGTTTTCCTCAGGAAACCATTGTACTACTGTGCATGGTTATTTTACCTCAGGGAACCATTGTACTACTGTGCATTGTCATGTTACCTCAGGGAATCATTGAACTAATGTGCATTGTCAGGTTTCCTCAGGGAACCATTGTACTACTGTGCATGTTCAGGTTACTTCAGGAAATTATTGCAATACTGTGCATGGTAGGTTTAATCAAGGAATCATTGTAATATTGTGCATGATCAGGTTACCTCAGGAAACCATTGTAATATTGTGCATTGTTAGGTTACTCAGGGAACCACTGTACAACTGTACATGGTCAGGTTACCTCAGGGAACCATTGTACTTTGTGCATGGTCAAGTTACCTCAGGGAACCGTTGTACTACTGTGCACAGTCAGGTTACCTCAGGGAAGCATTGTACTTTGTGCATGGCCATGTCACCTTAGGGAACCATGGTACCACTGTGCATTGTCAGGTTTCCTCAGGGAACCATCGTACTACTATGCATGTTCAGGTTACCTCAGGAAACCATTGCAATACTGTGCATGGTAGGTTTAATCAGGGAATCATTGTAATATTGTGCATGATCAGGTTACCTCAGGGAACCATTGTACTATTGAGTATTGAGAGTTTACCTCAGGGAACCATTGTACTACTGTGCAGGGAACCTTTGTACTATTGTGCATGGTCAAGTCTCCTCAGGGAATCATTGTTCTACTGTACATGGTCATGGTACCTCAGGGAACCATTGTACTGTTGAGTATTGTGAGTTCACCTCAGGGAACCATTGTACTACTGTGCATAGTCAGGTTACCTCAGGGAACCATTGTACTACTGTACATGGTCAGGTTACCTCGGGGAACCATTGTACAACTGTGCATGGTAAGTTACCTCAGGGAATCATTGTACTACTCTGCATTGTCAGTTTTCCTAAGGAAACCATTGTACTACTGTGCATGGTTATTTTACCTCAGGGAACCATTGTACTACTGTGCATTGTCATGTTACCTCAGGGAATCATTGAACTAATGTGCATTGTCAGGTTTCCTCAGGGAACCATTGTACTACTGTGCATGTTCAGGTTACTTCAGGAAATCATTGCAATACTGTGATTGGTAGGTTTAATCAAGGAATCATTGTAATATTGTGCATGATCAGGTTACCTCAGGAAACCATTGTAATATTGTGCATTGTTAGGTTACTCAGGGAACCACTGTACAACTGTACATGGTCAGGTTACCTCAGGGAATCATTGTACTACTGTACATGGTCAGGTTACCTCAGGGAATCATTGTACTTTGTGCATGGTCAGGTTACCTCAGGGAACCGTTGTACTAATGTGCACAGTCAGGTTACCTCAGGGAAGCATTGTACTTTGTGCATGGCCATGTCACCTTAGGGAACCATGGTACCACTGTGCATTGTCAGGTTTCCTCAGGGAACCATCGTACTACTATGCATGTTCAGGTTACCTCAGGAAACCATTGCAATACTGTGCATGGTAGGTTTAATCAGGGAATCATTGTAATATTGTGCATGATCAGGTTACCTCAGGGAACCATTGTACTATTGAGTATTGAGAGTTTACCTCAGGGAACCATTGTACTACTGTGCAGGGAACCTTTGTACTATTGTGCATGGTCAAGTCTCCTCAGGGAATCATTGTTCTACTGTACATGGTCATGGTACCTCAGGGAACCATTGTACTGTTGAGTATTGTGAGTTCACCTCAGGGAACCATTGTACTACTGTGCATAGTCAGGTTACCTCAGGGAACCATTGTACTACTGTACATGGTCAGGTTACCTCGGGGAACCATTGTACAACTGTGCATGGTAAGTTACCTCAGGGAATCATTGTACTACTCTGCATTGTCAGTTTTCCTAAGGAAACCATTGTACTACTCTGCAGGGAACCATTGTACTATTGTGCATGGTCAAGTCTCCTCAGGAAATCATTGTTCTTCTGTGCATGGTCATGGTACCTCAGGGAACCATTGTACTGCTGTGTATTGTGAGGTTACCTCAGGGAACCATTGAACTACTGTGCATGGTCGGGTTACCTCAGGGAACCATTGCACTAACGTGCATGGTCGGGTTACTTCAGGGAACCATTGTACTACTGTGCATGGTAGGTAACTTAAGGGAATCATTGTACTACTGTGCATGGTCATGTTACCCCAGGGAACCACTGTACAACTGGGCATTGTCAGGTTATTCATAAAGATAGACTAGAATGAGAGTTACAGATAATTTGGTAGACTGAATTTTTTTCTGAACTCATTTTTTTCTGTTTGTTTATAGGTTTATGGTGAATGGAAACATAAATATAGACTTTTAAAAAAATCTTGCATCTTTTGGGGATATCATCCCAGGAAAGTGGAAGGATATCATGTTTACTTGAAGTGGTGAGGTATAGTAAAAATAGCAAACAGAAAGTAGAAAAAAAATGAGTTGACTTCAGGATTGCGTAACTTTTTATTCTTCGTGGCAAGACCCCCTTTTTTTCAATTAAATCACAATTTCACTTTGGTACATACATGATATGAACATGAAGATCAGCTGTTTTGCATGTAAGCCTATGGAACAGTCAATAACAAGACTGCAACCTTATGTTAATTTGATTTGAATCGATTATATTTGTTGTTATTTTTGGGGTTACCTGAGGTAATCCTGTTATGTAAGAATACTTCGTAGATACTTTGCTGGTATATGCATTGATGCTGTAATTACACAATTTCTTAATTTAAAATGTAGGACTTCATAGATTTTTATTGTTTATGCGATTATATGTAAATGTTACCTGAGTTCACTTGAGTTAAATGGGTTGTATTTGGTGTTATAATTGGGGTTACCTGAGGTAACCCTGTCATGAATGAAACTTCGTAGATACTTTGCTAGTCTTTACATTAATTGTAATAAACCAACTTATTCATTTTGAATGTAGGACTTCATTGAAGTTATATTGTTTATTGGATATACATGTAAAGATGATCTCAATTAACTTCAGTTAAGTGGGTTATATTTGTAATTATATTTGTGGTTATCCCAGGTACCCCTGTTATGAAAGAATGCTTATTAGATAGTTTGCTAGTGTAAACATTTATGTTGTAATCAAACAATTTCTTTATTTTACATGTAGGACTTCACAGATGTAAATTGTTTATGTGATATTTAGAAAATGCAATCTGTCTTAACTTGATTTAAATGGATTATACTTGTAGCTATTTTATGGGTTACCTGATGTAACCCTGTCATGACAGAATACTTAGTAGATGCTTTGCTAGTATATGTATTTATGCTGAAATAAACCAACTTCTTCATTTTCAATGTAGGAATTCGTTGCAGTTATATTGTTTATGTGATGTATATGTAAAGGTGATCTGAATTAACTTGAGTTAAATAGGTTGTAATTGCTGTTATTGTTTGGGTTACCTCAGGTAACCCTGTTATGAAAAAAAATATTAGTAGATACTTTGCTAGTGTATACATTTGTTTTTTAATTACACAATTTCTTAATTTAAAAATGTAGGACTTCATAGATTGGTATTGTTTATTTGATGCATATATATTTAAAGGTGCCTGAGTTAACTTGAAATAAAAAGGTTATCTTTGTTGTTATTGTTATGGTTACCCAAGGTTATCCTGTGATGTAAGAATACTTCGTAGATAGTTTTTCAGAATACACATTTAAGTTATAATCAACCATTTACTTTTTTATAAATTTGAACTTTATAGATGTGTATTGTTTATATGATATTTAGGAAAGGCGACTTAAGTTAACTTGATTTTAATTGATTATATTTACTGTTATTTTTGGGGTTACCTGAGGTAACCCTGTTATGAAAGAATACTTCGTAGATACTTTGCTGGTATATGCATTGATGTTGTAATTATACACAATTTCTTAATTTAAAATGTAGGACATTTGTATTGTTTATGCGATGTATAGATATATGTTACCTGAGTTAACTTGAGTTAAATGGGTTGTATTTGTTGTTATTATTGGGTTACCTGAGGTAACCCTGTAATGAATGAATTCTTCGTAGATACTTTGCTAGTGTTTACATTAATTGTAATAAACAAACTTCTTTATTTCAAATGTAGGACTTCATGAAAATTGTATTGTTTATGTGATGTACATGTAAAGGTGACCTCAGTTAACTTCAGTTAAGTGGGTTATATTTGTAATTATGTCTGGGGTTACCTCAGGTACCCATGACATGAAGAATGCTTTTTAAGATAGTTTGCTAGTGTAAACATTTATGTTGTAATCGAACAATTTCTTTGATTTAAATTTAGGACTTCATAGATGTGTATTGTTTATGTGATATATCAGAAAGGCGACTTAAGTTAACTTGATATGAATGGATAATACTTGTTGCTATTTTATGGGTTACCTGAGGTAACCTTGTCACGACAGAATACTTAGTAGATACTTTGCTAGTATATGCATTTATGGTGTAATAAACCAACTTCTTCATTTTTTATGTAGGAATTCATTGAAGTTATATTGTTTATGTGATGTATATGTAAAGGTGATCTGAATTAACTTGAGTTAATTAAGTTTTATGTTTGTTTTGGTATTGGTTACCTCAGGTAACCCTGCTATGAAAGAATTCTTAGTATATACTTTGTAAGTGTATACATTTATATTTTAATTACACAATTTCTTAATTTAAAAATGTAGGACTTCATAGATTTGTACTGTTTATGTGATGCATATATATTTAAAGGTGATACCTGAGTTAACTTGAGTTAAATGGGTTGTATTTGTTGTTATTATTGGGTTACCTGATGTAACCCTGTAATGAATGAATTCTTCATAAATACTTTGCTAGAGTTTACATAAATTGTAATAAACAAACGTCTAGTGTAAACATTTATGTTGTAATCGAACAATTTCTTTGATTTAAATTTAGGACTTCATAGATGTGTATTGTTTATGTGATATATCAGAAAGGCGACTTAAGTTAACTTGATATGAATGGATAATACTTGTTGCTATTTCATGGGTTACCTGAGGTAACCCTCTCATGACAGAATATTTATTAGATACTTTGCTAGTATAAGCATTTATGGTGTAATAAAACAAACTTCGTCATTTATAATGTAGGAATTCATTGAAGTTATATTGTTTATGTGATGTATATGTAAAGGTGATCTGAATTAACTTGAGTTAAATAGTTTTATTTGCTGTTATTGTTTGGGTTACCTCAGGTAACCCTGTCATGAATGAATACTTTAGATCATTAATTGAACTTTTATAAAAAAAAAAGTTTATAATTTTACCAGCCATCCCCAACCTACACGTACATACGAAATGAATGATCGGTGAATACAAATAATAAAATCATTTGGGAAGTTTGTTGACATCTTTGGTATTTTGTCACATTTAAATTTGGTATTAAGATCTATCTAAATAAGAACTATATTTTCGTGCGTATTTAATCAATGACGCATTACCACGATTACCTCAGGGCACCGATTACCTCAGGGCATACAGCAGCGGACCTAACTTCCACCTGCTGGTCAAATCGTACAATTTTGCCTAACCGGTTACTCGGATAGTCGTTCGACCGATTAACCGGTTAACCGGTAGTTTTAGTTCATGTTTGAGAGCCTTTATAGTTACCTATTGTACACTTCAAATGTTAGTTTTCATAATACGATGAATTTTAAAAAAAAAATAGAGAATGGAAATGGGGAGTATGTCAAAGAGACAACCCAACCAAAGAGCATACATATAACTGCCACCCATGAGTCTTCAATGGCGTTTGTGCGGAATACTGGCGAAGTTTGACTTTAAATAATCCAATACCACCGTATATGCTATGGCGTTTGTAATATCTTCATATTGAAAAAAAACAAAAAAAAATTCTTGATCTCGTGTCGAATTAAAATGATTCTTTCTCTTTCTCTTAATGTCTCATAAAATAATGTGGGGTGTTTCAATTTGAAATTATTAAGCCAGTTGCATCAAGTATACATTAATTACATTCACCTTGATTTAAGTACATTTTTTTTTAGTCGACATTTCGTTGATAGTATGACAAAGTCTTGCACATTCAGATGTAGGTCTACGCAATATTACATCAAAAATAAAATAATGAAGTAACTCCTAAAAACAAGTGCACTTAAAGTCCGCCATATCAATCTTACACTTTTTAGAATACAGTATGACATTTTGAGAAGCGTTTTTGTTACAAGTTTGAATATCTATATATTTGATGAAGAATGAATGAGGAGTTTGCATTTCAATTTGAAAATATCACAAATACTAACGTCATCATCTAAGTTTTTTTCATATTTGTTGCAAGCCCATTTATCCCATAAATCTACAATAAAAATTCCTCGCATCTTCGGAAATTCTACATCAGAAATGATTGCACTAATAGTGATAATTCATCGCATCTATAGTTAAAATGGATCGCTTTCAATAATCGATATGCTTTATTATGTTGCTTTTATATCACTTATTTGAACTTTATTGCTATGTTTGTACATTAAAAAGACATATCAAAATGAAAATATGTTGAAACTTAACTTCAAATCAATTATTTTGGTATTTTCGAAACGTAATAAAATACAGTTTTCCCATGATCCTTTATTATACAATAGACATACTCGCATATGACAGTGAAAATGAACTAGCTGGATTCGCACTTTATATATATGATATATTGATCTTCTATCAAATAGCATTGAGTTGTAGTTCAATTATAAATTAGAAAATACGTTGAACGACAAAATTATTTTAATCGAGTAGTGGTATTAACCATTTTTGGATTCTTAGACATTCTACAGAAGTTCTGGACGATTTTAAATCTCGGTCTATTTCTGAAATTAATTCTAACATACTTTTAATTTATTAGCCCTGTATCTGCTAACATTTCCCATGTGAAATTATAAAATTGTTTTGTGTAAACATTGAACGAAAAAATTTGTTTTTTTTCAGACACGTGTTTTTAATTTGAACGATGCTTGTGTGCTTTTTTTTGTAAAATTGTTTGTTCTAAGATTCTAACACAGTGATGACTACTGTACCCATATTTTGACTATTATATTTATTATGTCTGTTTTGTTCACGCATCGTTGTAAATGTAACGGAATTTGATGAGACTGATGTAAAAACGAGAAGTTTAGCGCTTTAAAACCAGGTTCAATCCACCATTTTCTACATTTGAAAATGCCTGTACCAAGTCAGGAATATGATAGTTGTTGTCCATTCGTTTGATGTGTTTTGTCATTTGATTTTGCCATGTGATTAGGGACTTTCCGAGTTCAGTATTTTTGTGATTTTACTTTTTGATTTGCTCATTGTTGAAGGCCGTACGATGATCTATATTTGTTATAATTTCTGTGTAATTTGTTTTCTTGTGGAGAGTTGTCTCATTGTCAATCATACCACATCTTTTTTATACTTGCAATGTTGTGATGTTACACTATTGTTTTAGATAATGGTGAAGGTTGGTACCTGTTAAAATGTGTGAACCTGCTGCATTTTTTTGTAACGTAACGGTACTCCAATTGCAATTATTTTGACAGTTTTTTTCACCTTCGTTTTTTTATGATCAAGACAAGAATTTCCATTCTGTGTTTATTTTGTAGCCGTTTCCTTCCTTATTATATAGGAACACCAATTTGACTTTTAATCCATATTGATTCATGGCAAATTTGGATAGAAACAACCTCCAAATATCCATGATCCCGTAATGAGGAGTATCCAAATGCATCCATGTTTAAATTCACATCATTAAAAATCGAATAACAGATGTTTTGTTATATTTTTTCAAATATATAGAACAATTTGACATTGGTACAAGTTCACTATAATAATTCATTTTTTTAATGGATGTTTGTAACATATTTGTTTTATTCATTTTTAAAAGATTACTTTTTGTGAACGTCGCATAACGGAGTTTTCGTAAATTTTTCTTTTCCGGTGAAAGCTTCATCTGTTGATTTAAGTTGTGAACGTTTGGTGTATATTTGAATATATTCATATTTTTTGTAAGACATGTATGAGACATGTCAAACTAATCCAAATACAAATTGTTTAGTCTTAAAGAAAACTTTAAAAAATTTCTCAGCTGTTTATGTTGAATAGGTGCAATTTTGGTACCGTGACGTTACCTTTCCCAAGTCATAAATTATCTGATGTTCAGTAGTTGTTTGTTGATGTGATTCATAAGTGTTTCTCGTTTTTATATAGTTCAGACCGTGAGTTTTCCCGTTTAAATATCTTTACACTAGTTATTTAGAGGCCCGTTATAGCTTGCTGTTCGGTTTGAGCCAAGGCTCTGTTTTGAAAACCATACTTTGACCTATAATTGTTTACTTTTACAAATTGTGACTCGAATGGAGAGTTGTCTCATTTGCACCCATACCACATATTCTTATAAATATCATTCCATTATTTGGCTCCTGAAATTGTAAATCCTGAAGTCTAGCAAAATTTTTCAATTGATTGATGAATACGGCGATATAAAATGGGCGCTTATGTATAAGAACTTGTTTAGACTTTTAAGAACATGTAAAAATTTACATAATTTAACTGAAATGTTTTGTCAAAAAAAATAAGAGGCAAGGTTTAACAAACATAGTTTATATATTTTTTTACATTTTTGTTAAAAACAATCATCTTGTGACAAAATATTTTATTGGGAAAAGCAATGAGTCATATTTAGATAGTAATTACAAGCACAAGATCCGAAATGACACTATTCCGGCATTGTTTTAATGTTTTGCCTGAATCTCATTATGTTGCAAGCCTATATGTAAATACATGTATATGTCATGCATGTGTGAGAAACGCAATCGTTTATCAATGTAAGTTTCATTCATCAATTTCAAACTTAAGGATCAGTTTGTACAAGTCCGGCATTCTTTACTAGAAAACTCACAAAGAACACTTAATTACAAACTTTAATTGGAATTCTTAGCATTGATTTTTATAGATTTAGAACCGCAAATAACAAGCTCCCTATTGAACTGGCTAGATAGAATAATATAGTCACAAACAAAAGACTTTGTGTCCTAGCCCCTAAGGGTGACTGGGGTATAGAAATATGGTCACTTGGTCTTCTCCCGACCGGCAGTAAAACGCTTTCCGAAGTGGGGCGTCCGTTTGGCTGTGCGGGACGTATCAAGTTCGCAGTCACGTCCGGTCAGAAGGGGGACGTTAAATCCGATGTCTCGTGTAAAGAGAGTGCCACGCTCTTTGCACGTTAAGAACCCTTGCAACAACTCTTCGAGGGGTCCGTAGGTGGCCTGTTGCAGGGCAAAATTTCGGTCTCTATCCAATACACCCTCATTTTCCAGTGGCAGTCCAAATTTCCCCGACCATCATCCTGGCTGGCCTCTTTCACAAGACCTACTTATTGTATTTATTGTTAACTTGTTCTCGTCCTGAATATGCATGAAATATTTACCACTGGACGTTAAGCAACCAACAATCAATCAATCAACTTTGTGTTCTGTGTAATAAAAATGATACTGGCGGTGAATTGCATTATTCCTATTAGAATGTAAATACTTTAAAGTAAACAGGAAACATTGTATGTCACACTATTGTTTAACAACTGCAAATATTTTTAAATACAAGCAATGATTATGTCTGCAAAAATCAAATCAGAATTGATTAAACATTGTAAATTTATCAAGATTATTCACACAGGTGTATTCAGCGGAGGACATTTTAGCGCATTGATAGGACAAAAATAAAATTGCCAATGCCCATTTTAGCGAAATATTTTTACCCATTACAATATATTAATAGATAAAAAAAAAAAAGCAGCACTAAATGTCTTAAAAGATTAAATCAAATAATAAAAGTCCGTTCCAGCCTGAAATGTATATCCCAGAGAACGTAGGTAATGAGCCCTGAATATACCCCTATACAATACGGTTACATTAGGAACTGTTCTAAGACTTTCTCTTTATCATGTCTAAATTGAGGTGCACATTCGTTTTTACTTTGTATTTTTATATATGTTGTTGTTTCCAATTTGATAATATTGTCAAGAAAAAGCAAATAGCTGGGTGACAACTAGTATTTGCTCATTATAATGGGCATGGAACGACTCTGAACCATTTAATATTTGTTCGCTTTGAATTTCACGGAACTTCTGCCCAAAGCTTAGTGTGTATTATTCAATCAGGTAAGTTTTTGCTAAAATGGACTATTGAAAATACAGGTGAATGGATTAATCCGGCGCTAAAAAGTCCCCCAGCAGTTCAAATTTTTCACTAAAATGTCCTGCGCCCATTGCCTTAGCAACTGTTTTGTTATGTTTTGATGTAAATATTGTATATAATTGTGTTCTCTATACCTTTGTTTATGGTTTATTGATATTAAAGATATATATAAGAAACCATTCAAAAATATAAATAATGATGATTAACAGTCTCAATTAATTCGAACATTTAGTATTCTTCAAACTGTGGATGTGCTTTAAAAGACGTTAGGTTCACTAAAAGTCATTGCCATTTTCATTTCGATCCAACATTATAAATCGAATCGCTATTTATATCTACTTTGTTAGATTTAATATTTGTTTCATCTAGTTGTATTCTCCAGTCGTAGTGACGAAATTCTGGTATAAAAGTCAAAAAGTAAAACGAAACTAGGAAAGCTAATATCCATTCTAAAATCGCTGCTTGTCGTTTGATTGAAAGATCCTAAAAATAAACAATAATAAAATATTATGAATTACAACAATTTTTTTTTTACGAAATATTTACATTTAGTTAAGTTAGTAACACGATAATACGAAATTTAATCTTAAAGAATTCTTAAGCCGGTTTCACAAAGATATCTTACCTTTTAGAACATGTCTTATGATCCTCTTATGCCTATCTTAGGACAAATCTCAGACCTCGCCTCGAGGTTGTGTTATGATGATTTTTGTAAAGATATCCTGGTGTAAGGTCTTTAAATTTATAGGTGTGGTTCCCATAAATTACTTAACGATTCGACAAATATTCCATACGATAATTTGTAAAATTCCTATGAAAAATAAGTGCAAAATATATAAATAATACACCAAAATAAATTTGAAAATTCAAATACAAAATGAAGAAAAAATAAAATAAAAATTAAACATTTGTTTTTACAAATGTGTTGAATTCAATGTGTGACTGTCGCTGTTCGGTTAAAATAAGGTTAAAGGCTAAAATCGTGCATTCGTGATATTTATACATCGAATGTTCATTGCTTGTAAATTGTCAATAATCATTGGACGTGACAGCCTTATTGTGTATTGTATTGCTATTTCTGCATCACATAAGTGATCCAAAGGATTGTCAGGGTCTCTGAGTATTCTAGTTCTACCTCTTGCTATTGTTTGAGGTGAATGATAATAAACTCATCATCGATACCAGGATTAAATTTTGTATTTACGCCAGACGCGTGTTTCGTTAACAAAAGACTCAACAGTGACGCTCAAATCCCCAAAATTCAAAAGGCCAAATAAAGTACGAAGTGTAAGAGCATTGAGGACCAAAATTCCTTAAAATGTTGCCAAATACGTATACAGCTACGGTAATCTATTTCTGAGGTAGGAAAGCATTAGTATTTCAAAAATTTAAACTACAGCAGTCCTATTAGTTTAAAACTCATGTAAGGACATCATAAGGATGTCTTAACTTATGACTATCATAAGACCATCATAAGACACCTTTCGTGTTGTTCTTACTCATTACATGTACCAACTTTACGAAATGTCCACTTTGTGAAACCAACTTAAGACTAAGATATGTCGTAAGACCATCCTAAAACAGTTCCGTAAAATTGGTTCCTTATTTTTGTAATTAACGAATATAACTTACTAAATGCCAATGATTCGATATAAGATAACTTCAAAACACAATTACATTCCATTGGCAAATCATATGTTAAAACAACAACATTGGCACTGTTCAGATGTTACAAAAATATAGATTAATACCTTATACATTATTGTAATTCTAGTAGAAGACTAGTAAGCTAAAACTATTAGATATAATACGTTAAATCAAAATTCTCTATAAAGTTTGCCTCAATGTGTTTCTATTTCAAAATGCATCTTGTGGTGTTATAGAACTACATTTGTAAACATCAATACACTTACGCTGTTAGATTGTTTGTACTGTATAGTTACAATGAATGCTTTGTCTGGTTAAGGATAACAACTTCAAAAATGTGTTATGCAATACTGGCGACTTCTCTCAGATACACTGAGAATAGGTGGTTAAAAGATCCAACTTATTTTTATTTTTTATGATAATTGTATGATTTATTTAAAGCAACAATCACATTCTGCATTTTCATAACAATTGAAATTGGTAATACATGTACAGCCAACATTAAATTTTGTTTTAAACTAAAATGTATATTTCGTGTATATGAAGAACTTTAAAAAGTATACATATTGTGTACACAGAAGTCGAAGCATGCTTTTTGAATACCTTAATAGTTACCAGGATTACAATTTAATACGCCAGATGCGCATTTCGTCGTCATGAGACTCATCAGTGACGCTCAGATCTATATGGTTCTAAAGCCAAACAAGTACAAAGTTGAAAAAAAAATTAAAAAAGAATGGCCAACGTAGATACAAGTATCTTGTCTTAGGGAGGGATAAATCATACTTTGTAAAGGATCACTCTGATTCAAACAAAAAAACTCTCTAAAACTGATATTATCAAGGTGCTTGATTTCTTGATTGACAACACATTTGTTACGTTCGGAGAACGTGTTTTTCAACAGACGGTCGGCATTCCAATGTGAACAAACTGTGCCCCTCTACTTGCCGACCTGTTTATTTATTATTATGAGGCGGACTTCAAGCAGCAACTTCAGCAAGGAAGACAGATAAGAAGTTAGTAATATCCTTTATCTCTACTTTCCGCTATATAGATGATGTTCTTTCACTAAATAATTCAAAATTTGGTGACTATGTGGAACGCATCTATCCCATCGAACTACAGACAAAGGATACTACAGTTAAGTCGGCCTCATATCTTGACTTACATCTAGAAATTGACAATGAGGGTCGGTTGAAAACAAACTTCACGACAAAAGAGATGATTTCAGCTATCCAATTGTGAACTTTCTATTTCTAAGTAGCAATATTCCAGCAGCACCTCCATACGGGGTTTATATCTCCCAATTGATTCGATATTCTCGTGCTTGCATTTCCTATAATGATTTTCTTGATAGGGGGTTGCTGCTCACAAGGAAGCTATTAAACCAAGAGTTCCAAATAGTGAAGTTGACATCCTTTCGTAAATTTAACGGACGCCATCACGAGTTAGTTGACTATTATGGAATAACCGTTTCACAAATGATATCGGATATGTTCCTTACGTCGTAACTACAATCCCCTTCCCTGTCATGAATATGACCTACCGAATTAGACTATTTACCGGATTTGTTATCACATAAACAACACGACGGGTGCCACATGTGGAGCAGGATCTGCTTACCCTTTCGGAGCACATGAGATCACCCCTAGTTTTGGTGGGGTTCGTGTTGTTTATTCTTTAGTTTTCTATATTGTGTCCTGTGTACTATTGTTTGTCTGTTTGTCTTTTACATTTTTAGCCATGGCGTTGTCAATTTGTTTTAGATTTATGAATTTGACTGTCCCTTTTGGCATCTTTCGTTCCTCTTTTGAAGAGCACTGAATGTGGGATACCAGTCGGCCTCTAGTGTATCACTCCAAACTTATAGACTTACATATTTTACTCCTGAGTCGGTACCTTTGAAGGTTGAATATCAGTCACCTAGGGTGTCATCTGCCCAGTTGCTTTAACAAAATTCACCCAGAATCAGTACCGCTAAATAGACCGCTTTTCCTAGCTATAAGGTACAAATAGCTATTTCAGCATGATTTACCCCCCGAGTCGGTACCCTTCTTTAAGGAAGACTATTGATCCTCCATAGTACCAGCCGCCCATTAGCCATATTTTTTGTTAACTCCTGAGACAATTCCTCATCAGGTGGAATATTAGTCCCCTGGGATACTTATAGATATAATATAAATGCATGATTCATCCTTTAGTCGATGATGGACTTTCAGATGTATAACCAACCATCTGCACAGTAGCCGTATCACAATTTTATGAAACATTTTGTCTGTAAATTTATTGCTCATAAGATATTAATAAGCCAATGGTATTGAATTTCTAACGCGAAGTTACTAAATTCCTAAAGCCAAATTAACCTAATCACGGTTTTAATTCTTTCCTTAAACCAGTTTTCTTTTATGCTCTGATAATTATATTTTTCCATGCAAATGGTGTCGTCTCGATATATTCCATATATGCAATTTCCAAGCTCATAAACTCTCCAATCAAATATTGCTGTCATTGTGCTATTCAAACATTAGGAGAGCAGACGACCTTTCTCTGGAAGTTGATCAATATATTATGGGCAAAGAAATTATATCTATACTTTTCAACAAATTTAAATGTTTGCTACATGCTGATATTAACAGTATAAAAAAGGATACTTCCTAGTAAAAAAGCAAACTGTAAAACCGACATCACTATTCTAATAATATTTATTATAATATTGCTCCCAGGAATGTCTTTTAAAAAAAATGAAAATAATGACTGCATTGCTAAATATGAAACTCCAACACCAAAGGCCAATACAGCACCAGTGTTGTGTACTCCTTCATGTGTACCAACCTAGAAAAGAGTAAACCAATCATTGATTTAGATCTGTTGACACATATATGACACAGGACAGTAAGGACACATCTTATTTTATTTTGTTTACTTGAGGTAAAATTTTCGAGGCTAAGCAGCCTCAATTGAAGAGAGTAACATACAACAAATATCAAACATGTGGAAATGAAGAATATGTGTTTATCTGCTTTCTAATATTATGTTTGTCTTAATTCAAAGACATATCTGAGATAGTACAAGTACCTGGCGTGCTATTATTTGTCCCACAGAAAAGGATGACTCTTTTGTTAACAACCTACATAGCTTCAGTTACATCGTTCTAGATCTATACCGGATGCAAGTTACTTGACTTGCTGTGGACGAAGGTTTTCACACCAAAGGCACTTTTAATTCATAGCTTCAAATTCCAAAGCAATTGTCTGGATTATTTTCTCGGATGATATATAACTATAAGAAACACCTTTTTACAAATAAGATGCTGATAACAACTGCCTAAGGGCATACGATACAGTTACAGGGGAGATAATAACTGCTTAATGTCTTACCTGGAAGGTAGAAACCAAAGCCATACCAGACAATGATATGAGGCCAACTACTGTTGTAATTATGTTAACTATGTATCGAGGCCGACTTTTCTGGTAACTGTAGTTTACTTTAATCTGTTCAAATCTAATAGTTATATTGATAAATGCTGAAAAGCAAGTGGAAAACTATTAATATTATATAAAGTTGTTGCTCAACAATAATAATACTTGTTTTTATTTGTCTCAACTATTTAAGTCCCGGTTGTAACGCGGTGAGGGGGAAACCAGATCAGTGTGCACAGGCTTGTAAAATATAGTCGATAGATACAAAGGGGTCATTCAACGTCGAAAATAAAATGTATGGTGACCTAAACCTGTGAATGTCTGTGTCATTTGGTCTCTTGTGAAGAGTTGTCTTATTGACAATCATACCACATCATCTTTTTATATATTGACAACGCTTTGGCTAAAAACAAAGATAAAGAGACAAACAAATATAGAAACCATAACATAGAAACTTAAGACTGGGTAACATGAACCCCTACCAACAACCTTTAATGATAGCATGTGCTTTATAGGGGTATGTAGATCCTGCCCAACATGCGATAGCCGGCTTGATTTTCAAGTAGGTACAAACCCAGTGATTGGTATAATTCGGTAGGTCACATTAGGGGTAAAGGAGGACAAGACGAAACATCCGTCGTCATCTCTCAAGTATTTATTCCATAACGATTAACCATATCCTGATGGCATCTGTAAAATTGTGACGGGAAGATTTGAGCTTCACCACTAGAAACTTAAATTGTAACCGCTTGAACAATTTTTGCCAGACAGAATGGTTTGTCAGCCATGTCGCGGCGGGTGAATTTGATATTTTTTGCAGCTGATAAATAAATCTGTGGAACAGTTATTAATACATCTGTGTAATCATTTTCAATGAAAATGTAAATTCTTAATTTATATGAACAATTCTTGGTAAGAGCACAGATTTTTTTTTCAGGTTTAAAAAAAAAGCAGCAACGCCTTGAACGAGTTTTAAAAATGATGTTCCTTGAAAAAAAAATTTTAAGGAAAATTGCATTGTGAGAAATCTGGCACCTGTATTTCTTGTGTGAATAAAAATGGTAAGAAAAAAATGCATATATTAGTTATTATCCGTGGACAGATGGCATGTGCCTAGGCTGACCCATTAAATGGCTGTTCTCTTAATTCTTTTGTTTGTTTTAAAGGAGTGACTGTGCGTGCTTTTTTTTTTAAATTTTATATGTGTGTGGTGGTATTACACATTGATTGAGCTGTGTTTTTGGATAATTATTGGTTACTGTTTCATTAATGTTAGTTTATTGAAATGGAAAAGTTCCAGTTTAATTTAAAGATTCAAAGCATGGATCATATCTTTGCAATTAAGTGACAAGTGCAAATTATTTATTTTTTATCCCAACATTTGTGTTAGATCATTCTGCAATTTTTGATTGACGAAAGCGTAAAGTATTTTTTAAAACCTGTTAAAACTTTGCACTCACCTAAAAATCCATAAATATTGAAAAGTAAACTGAAAGCAGAAGCTGATATCCCTTTGTTTCCTGTGTCACTAAAAATATAATTACATTAAATCTGTAAAATTATATAAAAAAAGAGATGGTTTCAGAATAATCATATTATTTCCACCTATAGCGGGTTTCTAGATTATAGAAAACTCTTGCATTTTACACCTATGGTTTATTTTTTAGCCATGTGAACTAATTTGGTTAGAAGGTGGAATAATCGAACACATCTTTTTAGCGAGATCCCATAAGTTGAACGTGAGAAAGTAAGGTTCAAATAGCCTAATAGCTTCAAAGAAAATATGTTTTGTTGAAGTTAAAAGACGGTCACGGACGATGACAGACTTTCAGTCATTATATTAGTTCTTTTAAAATTTAGTAGAATATTATTGCAAAATGTATGCATATAAACTAAATGAACTTGAAACAAATGGTCAAATGAAAGGAAAATAAAAATTATGCATAAAAAATAAACCAAACTTTACTTTCTTTCCCAGCTACGCCAATTCCTAAGGAATAGAAAAGCACCGACATCAAAAAGCAAAACTTTTCAATTTTAAGGATCATGGAGAGTGTCATTCTGTACCCGAGGAAACATATTTAACATGACTGCGTACTTGTACATCCCTCACAGTCACTTTGACGAGGATTTTTACTGCCGGGTTGAAGACTATGAGTGACCATATTTCACTTCCCCAGTCACCTTCGGGGTTTCTAATGTTAATATAAAAAGGGAAAAACAAACATCTTTTTGTTAAATAAACACATTTAAAAATTTAAAGGGGCTGTTGCTCAGGCAATTGTCTCCAATTCCCCCCCCCCCCCTATATACCTTAATATAAAAAAAAATTCTATATACCTTAATATTATACTTAATATTAAGGTATATAGGGGAAAAGTCTTAAAACAAGTGCCCGTGGGCTGTTGTTGTAGTTACCAGAGTGTTGTTTGAACCTTTTAAGCACAACTTTGACATTAGTTTGTGCTACACCAGACATGCGTTTCGTCTACACAAGAATCGTCAAAGGCTCCAATATTAAAACTAAGAAAGTTTTAATATCAATATAGGAGACTGATTCATGAACGTACATATATGCAATTACATGTAGCTCTCAACAAGAACTTAAATAACTAAGCATTCATGGCAGAATCCAGGACGGGTCTGAACAGTGCGTTGCATTGTCGTGTCTTACGTTTTAAATTTCTCAACTTCCTCTCTTCTTGCAAAAAAAGTTTTTAAAATAATTTGACCAAGGAAACATTTTACCAACGAATATAGAAATGGGGCAAACCAACATTTTTTTAAACAAAGAATTCAGTATTGACAACCGGACGTGTTTATTGACTCTATTGACTCTATTTGTGAATTGTGAGATGCCAATTAAAATGAATTGATGACTTTTGTCGTTGAATAGCGTTTTAACGAGTACGTAAATTTAATCCCTCTTTCATCCCGACATTTTTCATGGTAACGATGAAACAACAGAATATGTATGCGAAACATTTAATCGAATCGAATTCTAATTAAGGGGTTTCTCGAACATAATGCACTCCTTGCTAAGGAAAATATCAAAACTTAATAACCCACAAAAACAATAACCTCTATTCTGTTTTCTACAAAGTTTCACCTTTTAAATCGGGCAAAAGAAGTACACATATTTTAAAGGTTAACTATAGAAACATCTTTACATACACAGTTTGATCACACCCCAAACCTAAATGTATATTACTCTTTGCAAGATTTGTGCACGGATCACTAATAAAACATTCCCATTCTGAACCTGCAAGTTAAACAAATACTTTAATAGTATCAATTGAGAACGTAAATGGGGAATATGTCAAAGGACCAACAACGCGATCAAATAGCAGCCAGCCACCAATGGGTTTTGTACATATGAATTTCTTCGATCTCTTTCAATTAACTTCTCGGAAAGCCTGTTATGATTCGTCTGTTTATAAAATATGACGACGGCACAACACTATACTACAAAAATCCTAACACAAACACGGTTTTTTTTTCAGGACAAAAACAGCCACGATTTAGCCAAAGAAATTGCGTTAGACATTCAATGGGACATATAAATGAATAAACAAAACTGTCTTGGTTATTCTCTGCTAGGTTTGAGCTTAAAGCAGTATGAAGTTGGAGATTGAAATACTTGTGTTACCGTATGTCAACGTACTATCCTATCATTGTTAATTTAAATACTATGATGAGTTAAGCTTAATTTGCAGTTGAGTGGATACTTAACACGACGGGTGCAACATGATCTGCTTATCCTTCCGGAGCACGTGAGATCACCACTAGTTTTTGGTGGGGTTCGTGTTGTTTATTTTTTAGTTTTTTATGTTGTGTCATGTGTACTATTGTTTGTCCTTTTCATTTTTAGCCATGGCGTTGTCAGTTTATTTTCGATTTATGAGTTTGACTGTCCCTCAGGTATCTTTTGTCCTTCTTTTTTAAACAAATGTGTTTTATATTTGTTCGATTAAATGTTGGTCAACATTTACCAGCAAAATCATTTTAAAAAAGCACCCCACCTCCAAAGAAGAAATAAAAGTACAGTATACGTTGCAATTCGTTCAGTATTTTACACATAACTATGTGTTGTGCACAAGTTGTAATTTAAAATATTTTTGTGCTTCAAAACCGTTAAACATGATTTGATAAAAGATGCACATGTTTTGTGATTAAATCTATTACCTCTGAATGCCATAATAACTACATGTAACTAGCACCGATACATAATTAGGACAATCGAAGATACTATATACCTGTTAATTGTTATTAGAGTATAAAATTTATATTTTTTACATGAGTTTTTTTCTCAATATCAAAATTTCAGCATTTCATTTCCATTTTGCTTTTATTGTGAATGAAAAGTATTAATGATAAACACATTTATATATGCAGACACTAGTTTTGCGCTGAAAGTTTCAATTCAACCCAACTACGTGAATTGCTTGTGTAAAAAAGTGCTCTTTGGAGTCTGTTTTGTTTAACTGATATACAATAAATGTAAATGTATCGGGTTTTGGGTTATATTTTTACAATTACCTTATGTATGGAAAATCTTTTTTCACATCTCCATCATGGGTGGATTTCAGATAGCTGAAAAAAAAGGAATTAGTTTTCGTTTATCATTTCCATAAAGCTATGTATAAATAAGATATGATATAATGAGACAACTATTCCCTAAAGTTTAAATTAAGAAGACGTAAGCAGTTATAGGTAAACAAACGGCATCAGTTTCAACAATGAGAAAGACCGATATCGTATATTCGGTTATACAGGGCTCAGAGTTATATTTTAGATACAGTAGTATAAAATAAGATAGGGTATGATTTTTTTCCCCTAATATCCATTTTTGAAATACTAAGGCTTTTCTACCTCAGGCATAGATTACCTTAGCTTATAGGAATTTTGGATGTCAATGCTCTTCAACTTCGTACTTTATTTGGCTTTTTTTAAAACTTTTTTGGATTCGAGCGTCACTGATGAGTCTTTTGTACGAAACGCGCGTCTGGCGTATATATAAGATTTAGTCCTGGTATCTGGGACAAGATCCCTAATGCGCCTTGAAATGAGGAACTCAAAAGTCACGTGTAAACAAAAATTCTCTGTGTAGTGATATTTGACACTTTTCTATGATAAACAAGTGACTGAGCTTAACCATTTGAGTTAATTTAGAAAGTAGGGGAACACAGAATAAATGTGTAAAATCTATGGAGCTATTAAATGTGTTCAAAGTATTAAATTTTCAAAGAACTTTTTGTGTTAAAAATGGGATTATTTACCATGAGGAGCCGCATCACAAAAGGATACTCGGGGTTTACTAATTTACGGAAAAAGTAATCTCACTTCGTACCCCGAAAATTTAACCACATATGTCAAAATGTCTCAGCTTCGAAACGAGCCATCACACATATCCAAGTTAACGATATGGACTGAGCAACAGAAGAAAACGTTACCATTACGGCCTATGGAAAAACTAATGCGCATCTGTACCCAATTTAGAAGCTCAATTCCAGAAGTTGTCGGACTGATTTATGGATGATTTCACCTGTACACCACCGAAAATGATGGTTAGTATTTTTTTTATTTATACCTAGTTATAATAAATGGTTTAAGATAAATATTATTGATATAGATCAGCAAAAACTCAAGGAAATTTTCGCTTTTAAAATACATTACTGGCACGGGGCTGAACACTTTTTTTTAGGCACAATCATAACTTTGTTTACTTCCGAGAGATCCGAAAGGAATTTGTTTGCTACATTGAAAAGGCAAGAAATAACTTTTAAATATTATTAAATTGTAAGTAAACATGACACAATATAGTCTTTGTTATGATATTATCACTCTGGTCTACAGGAATACCTGATAATCAAGGGAGATAACAAACTTCATACGAGTAAAGTGAGATACATCATCGCATGTGCTTTTAACCAATGATTTGACCCCTGGTCAGTAGATATCATATGCATAAAAAACAGAAAAAACATTTACATGCTTTAAGAAAATCATGAATTATTATTTTTAATGCACATGAGCAAAACAAAAGATACTGTCATTTCTCAGCACTGAAAAAGGGGGAGGGTCAAACTTTTTTGAAAACAATATTTCTGCACCTATTCAATTATTAAGCTAGTTAGCTACTACCCATTGCTTCTAATACAAAAGGTTTAAATGAAGGTGGCTAAGCCACAAGGGAGAAGCATTTGTCTTTCTTTGTGATTAAACTTTCAAGAATAAGATTTTTCTCTCTCAATAATACTTATGTATTTAAATCAAATGATAACAAAGCCTGAGTAATTTTTTTGTCTTATTTCAGTTCCAGACGTATCATTATTTTCAACCTGAGATGGCAAACTAGAGGTTTTAAAAAGTCCTGAATAACTGGTAAGCATTTTGTTTTATTAGGCAAGCTCTAAATTGTTTTTTTATGATATTTATGCAATTGAAATTACAGTCGGTATGTTAAAAATATGCTAATATGAAAACTGTTGCTATGGTCTTGGTATTAAATGAAAAGGCTTAGTTACAGATCGTTACGACTCAATATTTAGAGTTAAATCTTGCGGCAACTGTTTCTCATGTAACACTGCAAACTATATTTAGCACTACTTTGATCTGTCGTTATTTAATGACGCCATTATACATGTGATGTCACAATGTTTCCATTAAGACCTCTTGTGGATTTCTCACTGATAAAAGGTTTTCACTGAAATACATGTAAAAAACATTTTTTTCTCAAATAGAATTATGTGAAAGGACAAGTTTTGAAAATTTGCACTATATTGTACTCTAATTATATGATATGGATGATTTCCAAGTAGTTTAGAGTGGTTTTAACAGTATTAAATACCAGATTTCCACTAGTACATTGTAGTAAGAATAATTATTTTGGTGTTTTTTTTTTTTACAACCTTCATTTTTGCATAATTTCTCTGTCAAAATGCACTTTAAGGCACAAGAAAATTTTGTAGAATGCTTTAACAGGGTCTGTGTATTGTAATAAGAGGTTATAATCAGAAGTTTTGTCCTTGTTTTGACTAGTGAAGGTATTCTGGAAGAAATTACTTATACATACTCATTGTATTCAAAATAAATGAATATAGCGACGAAAGTGTCATTGCCTTATAGTGCTAAAACAACTTTATTTTTTTCAGAAATGGACAAAAATACACAGATTTATTCAGAATGTTATACCGATGAAGATCACATAAAAATATTTGGAAAAATCAGAAGTATGGATTTCAATATGGGACAAGATCCCTAATGCGCCTTGAAATGAGGAACTCAAAAGTCACGTGTAAACAAAAATTCTCTGTGTAGTGATATTTGACACTTTTCTATGATAAACAAGTGACTGAGCTTAACCATTTGAGTTAATTTAGAAAGTAGGGGAACACAGAATAAATGTGTAAAATCTATGGAGCTATTAAATGTGTTCAAAGTATTAAATTTTCAAAGAACTTTTTGTGTTAAAAATGGGATTATTTACCATGAGGAGCCGCATCACAAAAGGATACTCGGGGTTTACTAATTTACGGAAAAAGTAATCTCACTTCGTACCCCGAAAATTTAACCACATATGTCAAAATGTCTCAGCTTCGAAACGAGCCATCACACATATCCAAGTTAACGATATGGACTGAGCAACAGAAGAAAACGTTACCATTACGGCCTATGGAAAAACTAATGCGCATCTGTACCCAATTTAGAAGCTCAATTCCAGAAGTTGTCGGACTGATTTATGGATGATTTCACCTGTACACCACCGAAAATGATGGTTAGTATTTTTTTTATTTATACCTAGTTATAATAAATGGTTTAAGATAAATATTATTGATATAGATCAGCAAAAACTCAAGGAAATTTTCGCTTTTAAAATACATTACTGGCACGGGGCTGAACACTTTTTTTTAGGCACAATCATAACTTTGTTTACTTCCGAGAGATCCGAAAGGAATTTGTTTGCTACATTGAAAAGGCAAGAAATAACTTTTAAATATTATTAAATTGTAAGTAAACATGACACAATATAGTCTTTGTTATGATATTATCACTCTGGTCTACAGGAATACCTGATAATCAAGGGAGATAACAAACTTCATACGAGTAAAGTGAGATACATCATCGCATGTGCTTTTAACCAATGATTTGACCCCTGGTCAGTAGATATCATATGCATAAAAAACAGAAAAAACATTTACATGCTTTAAGAAAATCATGAATTATTATTTTTAATGCACATGAGCAAAACAAAAGATACTGTCATTTCTCAGCACTGAAAAAGGGGGAGGGTCAAACTTTTTTGAAAACAATATTTCTGCACCTATTCAATTATTAAGCTAGTTAGCTACTACCCATTGCTTCTAATACAAAAGGTTTAAATGAAGGTGGCTAAGCCACAAGGGAGAAGCATTTGTCTTTCTTTGTGATTAAACTTTCAAGAATAAGATTTTTCTCTCTCAATAATACTTATGTATTTAAATCAAATGATAACAAAGCCTGAGTAATTTTTTTGTCTTATTTCAGTTCCAGACGTATCATTATTTTCAACCTGAGATGGCAAACTAGAGGTTTTAAAAAGTCCTGAATAACTGGTAAGCATTTTGTTTTATTAGGCAAGCTCTAAATTGTTTTTTTATGATATTTATGCAATTGAAATTACAGTCGGTATGTTAAAAATATGCTAATATGAAAACTGTTGCTATGGTCTTGGTATTAAATGAAAAGGCTTAGTTACAGATCGTTACGACTCAATATTTAGAGTTAAATCTTGCGGCAACTGTTTCTCATGTAACACTGCAAACTATATTTAGCACTACTTTGATCTGTCGTTATTTAATGACGCCATTATACATGTGATGTCACAATGTTTCCATTAAGACCTCTTGTGGATTTCTCACTGATAAAAGGTTTTCACTGAAATACATGTAAAAAACATTTTTTTCTCAAATAGAATTATGTGAAAGGACAAGTTTTGAAAATTTGCACTATATTGTACTCTAATTATATGATATGGATGATTTCCAAGTAGTTTAGAGTGGTTTTAACAGTATTAAATACCAGATTTCCACTAGTACATTGTAGTAAGAATAATTATTTTGGTGTTTTTTTTTTTTACAACCTTCATTTTTGCATAATTTCTCTGTCAAAATGCACTTTAAGGCACAAGAAAATTTTGTAGAATGCTTTAACAGGGTCTGTGTATTGTAATAAGAGGTTATAATCAGAAGTTTTGTCCTTGTTTTGACTAGTGAAGGTATTCTGGAAGAAATTACTTATACATACTCATTGTATTCAAAATAAATGAATATAGCGACGAAAGTGTCATTGCCTTATAGTGCTAAAACAACTTTATTTTTTTTCAGAAATGGACAAAAATACACAGATTTATTCAGAATGTTATACCGATGAAGATCACATAAAAATATTTGGAAAAATCAGAAGTATGGATTTCAATATGGGACAAGATCCCTAATGCGCCTTGAAATGAGGAACTCAAAAGTCACGTGTAAACAAAAATTCTCTGTGTAGTGATATTTGACACTTTTCTATGATAAACAAGTGACTGAGCTTAACCATTTGAGTTAATTTAGAAAGTAGGGGAACACAGAATAAATGTGTAAAATCTATGGAGCTATTAAATGTGTTCAAAGTATTAAATTTTCAAAGAACTTTTTGTGTTAAAAATGGGATTATTTACCATGAGGAGCCGCATCACAAAAGGATACTCGGGGTTTACTAATTTACGGAAAAAGTAATCTCACTTCGTACCCCGAAAATTTAACCACATATGTCAAAATGTCTCAGCTTCGAAACGAGCCATCACACATATCCAAGTTAACGATATGGACTGAGCAACAGAAGAAAACGTTACCATTACGGCCTATGGAAAAACTAATGCGCATCTGTACCCATCTATGAGTTTATTTAGAGACTAAATGGTAGTTGGTTTGAAGATTTAGAGGTCTAGAATGATCGCTGAGAAACACTTAAAAATGGCAACCTCCAAATGTAAAATAGATAATTTGAAGAACACAAGTTAAATTAGTGTTAGTGTAAAACTATTTCTCGAGTTTTTGTAAAACTGTTTCACAAGGTTTGTTTATTTTTTCGTCAGATTAAATTCTATAAATGCAAATTTATTTATATTTTTAGTATGCTTTACAATAAAGCCCCCTGTGTTCCTTTTAAAAGGTGTGAATTGATTAACAATCAAGAGGCTGTCACAACGACAGCAAACTGGATTTATTTACATTGATTTGTGTCCTAGCAATATCACAAGAACAATAACTGATGAACGGTGAAAGTTAAAATCGTCAATATCATGAATGATTGATTGATTGTTGGTTGCTTTACGCCGCATTAGCACAAAAAAGGCTATATCGCGTCGAGCGCTAATTCGAATTTTACAATTTAAAGCATATTTAAAAAAAAAGACAAAAGGTCCTTCAATAAACTTAAATTCTTGACTAAAGCAAATAGATTATTTACAAATAAAAATCACCAGTAAGATAACGTGATAAAAATTAAAATCGATTTAAATATAATAACATTTTTGTATGGAACATAATTAAATAAATCATACATATTATTGACATTGATATGCTTCCTACGAATATCAGCAAAGTCAATACAATTAATTAAAACATGTTTAATATTATACTTGCAATTACAAGGTATACATTGTGGTTCTACTTCATTCTTTAAAATATATTCGTGCGTTATTCTAGTATGACCAATACGACATCTAGAAATAACACACTGATCTTTTCTGCACATAAAGGACCTCCCCCGTATGTTTTGAAAATTCAACAACAAACTGTAGCGAAAATTGAAACGATATAGCAACCTAGTAAATACGTATCAAAGCCTAGCGGAACGTAACAAAACGTGCTTACTACGTATCGAAACGTATCAATGCGTGGTGAAAACGTGGGTCTACACTTAGTAATACGTAGCAGAACGTGATAAAAACGTAACACAAACCTAGTAAAACTTAACTTTCAGAATAACGTTGTAACGGGACATTTTTATTCAAAAAGTAGTTAAAACGTGATAGTGTTACTGGTGCTTTTAGGGTGTAGCGAACACAAATTTTCTATTGGAGTAGTTTTTGGATTACTTGAATTTTCAATGAAAATTTATTTAATTTCCATTTTTACATTTAATCTATGAAATACATACAAGAGGGTGATTTACTACACAAGAAAATGTCTTAACCAAAAAAGGAATAAATATGACAATTGTTATCCATTCGTTTGAAGTTTTAGAACTTTGATTTTTCCATTTGTTTAGGGAATAACAGTTTTGATAATTTTTTGTCGGAGTGCAGTATTTTTGTGATTTTACTTTTCTCATGTGATTTTAGTTTGGTTACCTATCAACGATTATAGTGGATTCGTAATAAAATGTAAACAGACTTTCCCTTCTATAGAACACAAAACAACGGATTGTCCCCTTTCTCTTTTAGTGATTGTCATACTTTCTTACACAATTTACAGACATGTGTTTATCAAATAAAATATCCATACTCACGGTATTATGCAAGCAAATATCATTTCTATGGCCAATATTATTGGATAAATCCATGGTTTTATGTAATAGATCATAGTTGTAAAATTCTAACACACACCGTTATAACTTCCTGTTATGACTACATGGTATTAACACGTTTAAATGTAATATATTGTTTACTTTTGAAATCTGAAATTTAAATTTCTTACAAATCAATAAGAAGTATGAACAATTACTACTTTAGAAATTGACCCGTTAAGTTTATTGAATGTGGTCTATTTAAATAGATTGTTTCCCTGACACGAATTGTTTTTCTCCTAAAAGACTTAAATATAAACCACAGGTAATTGTCGTTTTGAATTTTCTTTATGCTCGATGTTTTTGTTATTTTACTTTTTATTTCGGAAAGCTCCTATGGTGGGGCAAATGACGTGTTGAGAATAACTATTTTAAAGTTACGATTATAGTGATTGAGGTTGGAAAATAGAATTAAACACAAAAGTATAATTTCTGTACAGTGTTGCAGAACATATATGTGCCAACTTACTATTTAAATATACGTTTATAAATACATGAAAGTAATAACTTGAGGCTCTAAGGAGCCTGTGTCGCTCACCTTGGTCTATGTGCATATTAAATAAAGGACACAAATGGATTCATGACAAAATTGTATTTTGGTGATGGTGATGTGTTTGAAGTTCTTACTTTACTGAACGTTCTTGCTTCTTACAATTATATCTATAATGAACTTTGCCTATTAGTAACAGAGAAAAATATTTGTTAAAAAATTTACATAAATTTACCAAATTAATGAAAATTGTTAAAAATTTACTATAAAGGGCAATAACTCCTTAAGGGGTCAATTGACCATTTAGGTCATGTTGACTTATTTGTAGATCTTACTTTGATGAACATTATCGCTGTTTACAGTTTATTGCTATCTATAATAGTATTCAAGATAATAACCAAAAACAGCAAAATTTCTTTAAAAATTACCAATTGGAGGGCAGCAACCCAACAACCGGTTGTCCAATTCATTTGAATATTTCAGGGCAGATATATATTGACTTGATTAACAATTTAACTCCTTGTCAGATTTCCTCTAAATGATTTGGTTTCAGAGTTATAAGCAAAAAACTACATTTTACCCCTGTTCTATTTTTAGCCGTGTTGGCCATCTTGGTTGGATGGCCAGGTCATCGGACACATTTTTCAAACAAGGTACCTCAAAGATGATTGTGGCCAAGTTTGAATTAATTTGGCCCAGTAGTTTCAGAGAAGATTTTTGTAAAAGATAACTAAGATTTACGAAAAATGGTTAAAAATTGACTATAAAGGGCAATAACTCCTAAAGGGGTCAACTGACCATTTCGGTCATTTGACTTATTTGTAAATCTTACTTTGATGAACATTATTGCTGTTTACCAGTTTATCTCTATCTATAATGATATTCAAGATAATAACCAAAAACAGCAAAATTTCCTCAAAATTACCAATTCAGGGGCAGCAACCCAACAACGGGTTGACCGATTCATCTGAAAATTTCAGGGCAGATAGATCTTGACCTGATAAACATTTTTACCCCCATGTCAGATTTCCTTTAAATGTTTTGAATTTTGAGTTATAAGCCAAAAACTGCATTTTATCCCTATGTTCTATTTTTAGCCGTGGCGGCCATCTTGGTTAGTTGACCGGGTCACGCCACACATTTTTTAAACTAGATACCCCAAAGATAATTGTGACTAAGTTTGGATTAATTTGGCCCAGTAGTTTCAGAGGAGAAGATTTTTGTAAATGATTACTTAGATTTATGAAAAATGGTTAAAAATTGACTATAAATGGCAATATTTCCTTAAGGGGTCAACTGACCATTTCGGTCATGTTGACTTATTTGTAAATCTAACTTTGCTGAACATTATTGCTGTTTACAGTTTATCTCTATCTATATTAATATTCAAGATAATAACCAAAAAAACGGCAAAATTTCCTCAAAATTACCAATTCAGGGGCAGCAACCCAACAACGGGTTGACCGATTCATCTGAATATTTCAGGGCAGATAGATCTTGACCTGATATACATTTTTACGACGTGTCAGATTTCCTCTAAATGCTTTGGTTTTTGAGTTATAAGCCAAAAACTGCATTTTACCCCTATGTTCTATTTTTAGCCGTGGCGGCCATCTTGGTTGGTTGACCGGGTCACGCCACACATTTTTTAAACTAGATACCCCAATGATGATTGTGGCCAAGTTTGGTTCAATTTGGCCTAGTAGTTTCAGAGGAGAAGATTTTTGTAAAAGTTAACGACGACGGACGACGACGACGGACGCCGGACGCCAAGTGATGAGAAAAGCTCATATGGCCCTTTGGGCCAGGTGAGCTAAAAAGTGATTCATTTTGATAAGAATGTTCTTCTAATACAAACAGAATCAAAAGTCCTTTTCCAGTTAATATAAGTTAAGTGATTCTAATAGTTCTGAGCATGATACTTGAAATAAGAAACGGGGAAATAAAACTGTGATCCTTTGATTTTTAGACTCATCTGACGGTAAAGGCCATGTGAATATGAAGTCATCTGATGGTATCTGCCATAGTGAAATATTTATTGCTGATCTCTTTTGCTGTAGACAGTTTATACTTATGTCTTGTATATTTTTTTTATATGAAATAAACAAACAAAAAACGTTTAAATTAAAAAAAAAAATGTCAAAACTTGCAGTTCGTAGACTTTATCAATATTATTCTCATCTGAAACAACTGCGCCAAATCCAACCTAACTTTTTACAGGGTCATGACTCGGGACAGGTGTAACGGGAGTGGAAGTTTCCACTAGCTTCGTTTTTACGTTGTCTACCCTTGGATATTGGACAAACTACGTAAAACACGTTTATATAAACAAGATGATTATTTAAAGACATGCATTATGGTTGATTATGTGTTATATACAAGCATAATACAACATACGATGGGGCGGAGTCTGTTTGCCATTGTTAAGTTCCATATTTCCAAGCTAAATTGTACGAGCGTCTGCTTTTTCAAATCCTAAGTGTAGACTGCCCCGAGCCAGGTGAGTGACGTCATACTTATAGTTCCTTGGTACAACATGCCCTGCCGGGAACGTGCAAGAACAGGAAGTACCGACAAGAATAATTACATAGCCGGTCTCGGAAGAAAGATTTAAGGAACTATACGTCATACTAAAGTTATCCAATTTCCACAAATAGATAAAAAACAAAAAAAGTAAACAAAGTGACCACCATTACACAGGCACATACATACAGCATGTGGCGGGGTTAAACATGTCAACAGTAAAACACAAGAACGAATTATACAGGTTAGGGGAGGGTTGGGATCCCTTACATGTTTAACCCAGCCACATTATGTATGTATATGCCTGACCCAAGTCAGGAGCCTGTAATTCAGTGGTTGTTTGTTTATGTGTTATATATTTGTTTTTTCGTTCATTTCTTTTCATATAAATAAGGCCGTTAGTTTTCTCGTTTGAATTGTTTTACATTGTCATATCGGGGCCTTTTATAGCTTACTATGCGGTATGGGCTTTGCTCATTGTTAAAGGCCGTATGGTGACCTATAGTTGTTAATGTCTGTGTCATTTTGGTCTCTTGTGAACAGTTGTCTCATTGGCAATAATACCACATCTTCTTTTTTTTATAATTAGTCATGTTTTACAAAGGGTTTAAGATTCCACTAAAGTCAAAATATAGGACACTGCAGAAACTTCTAAACTTTGCCAGTATTTTTCAACCTTCAAGTCTAAAAATATGGAAACATATGTTCATTTAATAGTACTAAACATAATATACACACTGTGAAAATTGTAAATTAACTTGAAATTTTTATGATGTGGCCAAATCGGTTTTAGGGGTGAACACAAAATTTTCCAAAAAATCTTGAGGCCTGCGAGATGACTTAATTTGTTTAACATTTGTATGGAAGAGCACTGTTACATGTACATGCAGGGGCGTATTCAGCCATTTAAAAAAGGGGGTTCACAACCCAGAGTAAAAAGGGGGTGTTCCAACTATATGCTCCCATTCAAATGCATTGATCGTCCAATAAAGGGGGGTTCCAACCCCAGGACCCCCCCTAAATCCGCTAATGACATATAATGCAGTGCAAGCTAAATTAAAGTTTATTTGTCATATAAACATGTTTAGTCATTTTTGTCCAATTTCCGTATTGTACCTTTGATATTCGTGCACTTAGATACATTAAATTAAGTGAAACTTGTATAAATCTATACATTTTCTAAAAAATGAACCTTAAATCTTCATAAATCATGACAAAGTATTGTTTAACCTATGATTATCATTTTTTAGTATCTTTGCTATTAATGATTATGTTCATAATTGAGCTTTCTTTAATATAATAAAATATTTTGTATGAAGTTCAGGATTATATGTCAACCTGTTTTTTTATAAATAGCAAATCAATATCAGGTAAAGTTTACCTGTACAGGTTATATTTGAAAACTCATTGTTACAATTTCTTTATTTCAATACTGTACTGGTTGTATTTAGATTGGCTCATTTTGACATTTTCTGTTTTGATTACCTAGCATTTCACGTTGTCTTGTGTGTCTGAATACAAAGTTGATGAATCTTTTCCTAAAAAAATAGTAGGAAGGTATCAAGACCTTGTTGATAAACACTCCGTATTAACTCCACAAATACCTCACGATTATTAGGAAATGTAGGTTCTTGGTACTGGCATAGTTTATGATCGTAATAACGTGTTGAAGTATTCTTTTACTTGTCTTGAGGTATTGGGGTGAGTAGTTTTAAGATGTGACTTCCGAAGTCCATGAACAAGCCAGTCAGAACAGGCTCCTTACTTAAATGTTCATAGCATACTAAATGTATGTTCATATTGAAATTGATAGAAAATCAAAAATTGGGAATTTTGGAAAATGAAGGAGGAGGGGTAAAAAACATTTCCCTGTCCCAAAAAACCTAAGACTTGTGATACCTTTGCTGAAATTCTCCAGTCATTCAATATTTTACAAAATTCTTCCAACGACACTTTACATACTTTAAACTACGTTCTGAATGCCTGCGATTTCGCGAGTGTTGTCTAGTTGTATCTAAAGCTGGCAGGTTCAGATATTTGGTGCCCATACAAAATCCATTTATTTTACCTTCTTGGATCTTTCTTTTTTTTCTGAAAATAAATGGTACATAAATTAGCTGTCGGTGTCAATAAATCTTTAGGCGAATGAATTTTAGGGTATCTTGTATCGGTTTTAAATATATGTATACTAGTTCAGTGAAATTGATGTCACACTACAAAATAGATCAATTTAAAATATACTTCAAATGAATGGTCGTTGGGTTATTGGTTTCTTGTTGAAAAGGAGCACTATTGTTAATTTTCCATTTTTAGATGGTGATGTTCCTTTGGCACCACCTTACGGTGTTTATATTTCACAGCTCGTTCGCTATGCCCGTGGCAGTTGTGACGTTTTTTATTTTAACGAACGCAATCTATGTATTACTGGTAAATTATTAAACCAAGGATATCGTTACCATAAATTACTTAAAACCTTTACTAAATTTTTCCATAGATATAAAGATTTGGTTTTGTTATTTGGTTGTACCTGTTGAAAACTTATTTCAAACGGGATAGCACATCCTCATTTTTACGGAAATGTTGTTAACCGTGCCCGGAAATTAAGAAATGATCCTTGTAAACATCGCTTCTTTAATTAAACTTATTCTAAAATGTAACCAATTCAACACTGTAATAAGATAACTGAATATTGTTTGCATTGGTATAAATATTGATTTTGTTATCAGTAAATTAAAAGCAAACTTAATTTATCACTAGTATGTTATACACATATATACATTCATGGATCTGCAATCTGTCGATACCTGTAACTTAGGATTGCACAAGGTCAAGGTTTTTTTTTACTGCTTATGACGTCTTTACGGTAAATCAATTGAATGTTGGATGTGTACGGATAAATAGTTTAGTCTTAGATGCATGATTTTTTTATTAGTTGTTAGTGACTTTGATATCTGTCTGATATATGCGAGTACTCTCAGATCTGTTCTTGGTGTCTTTTTTTGTCGGGATGTACAAGTACCAGGCCACGTCCACTTGTATTTTTGTCCTTCTGATGAGTTGAGCCTTTTTTAACTGATTTTTATAGATCGTTGTTATGTTGTACTGTTATACCACTTTCCAGGGTTAGGGAGGGTTGGGCTCACCTTAACATGTTTAACCCCGCCACATTATGTTTGTATATGCCTGTCCCAATTCAGAAGCCTGTAATTCAGTGGTTGTCGTTTGTTTATGTGTTACATATTTGTTTTTCGTTCATTTTTTATATAAATAAGGCCGTTAGTTTTTCTTGTTTGAATTGTTTCACATTGTCATAACGGGGCCTGACTATGCGGTATGGGCGTTGCTAATTTTTTAAGGCCTTACGGTGACCTGTAGTTGTTAATGTCTGTGTCATTTTTGTCTCTTGTTGAGAGTTGTCTCATTGGCAATCATACCACATGTACTTTTTTTTTTTTTTTATAGTATTTCACTTTCGTGGGAATTTTCTGTTCTTAGAAAATTTATTTAAATTTAATAAACTTACATTAGTCCTAACCAAATGTTTAGTTCTCAAACAGGATTGCGTCTGCCTTATTGGCATCTTCTTCGCTTAATGAGATACTCATCAGCGCGATTATGGCATATTCTAGCGTCATTGTATCTAAATCTGGGAGGTCCTGATAGTCAGTGCCCATAAAAGTTCCATTTATTTCTTATGTTTTTATGTTTTCTTTTTTTTTGAAAATGAATACTGTCGGAGTCGACCAATCTTTGGGTTAATAATTGTTGGGGTATCTTGTAAAAGGTTTCGGTAGATACTTTTAAGCCATCAAGCCCTAACTTATATACCCTCATTTTCCAGTGGCAGTACAAATTTCCTCGACCATCAGCCCAAATGGCCTAATTTTTGACAAGACCTACCTATTGTATTTAGTGTGAACGTGTTCTTCTCCGTAATATACATACAATATTTGCCACTGGACGTTAAATAACCATCAATCAATCCAAGAGACCCTATCTCGTGTGTTTAGTTAAGTCAGTCAAAAAACAATCAACCAATCAATCATGTTTCGGAGGGGAAAGACCGTTAACAATTCTTTTCAAAACTATTGATTTGCATTTTTTTTTATAAATTGACTACTTTTTTCCTTATTACCTCATTTTTCAACCAGCCGTATATTACTGGTATTTCCCATGTTTCTGCATCCACACTTAAAGATAGGTCGGCGAGAACTTTGAAGCCACTGGTCGGAAGGGGGACGTTAAATCCGATGCCTCGTGTAAAGAGAGTGCCACGCTCCTTGCACGTTAAGAACCCTTGCAACAACTCTCTGAGGGGTCCGTAGGTGGCCTGTTGCAAGGCAAAATTTCTGTCCCTATCCAATATACCCTCATTTTCCAGTGGCAGTCCAAATTTCCCCGACCATCATCCAAGATGGCCTGCATTGTATCAACCTACCTATTGTAATTATTGTGAACTTGTTCTCGTCCTGATTATGCATGAAATATTTGCCACTGGACGTTAAGCAACCAACAATCAATCAATCTCGAAGGCTGTTTTAAAATTTTTCCTGAAATATAAAATAGTCTGTAGCTGATAATTTACATTCTATAAATTTATTTCTGAAATTTTTAACAGCATCTTGTAACAATAATTTATTGTATTAAGTGAACAAAAATTAAAAGTCGAAAGAAATATTAACCACACAATCTGCTAATCGTAGTTCGAGTTTATTCAATATATTTCTGCATATAAATAATGGTAGGCCCAGTTATCTGCAACCTATTTGACGTACATGAAATACACATCTACAACCTATATATATAGCTATTTGAAATAATGCACATCTACCCTTGCAAAACTCCCACAGGTGCTATCCAGCACTTTGACTTTGATTATACAAACATTTTACAATTCGCTTTTGATAATCCATAATAACTAATGAGTTTTGTTTGAAATACAATATGGTTAATAATAAGGAAATGTTATTCTTAACTTATCCAACTTAATATTTCTTGAAATGTTACTTACCATCAAAGCTGCATTTAGCTTCTTTCACGATTTGCCGAATTTCAGTGTATGAATTATCATTCCCAAACAAGAAAAGGTTATGGGCTGTGCCCCCATAGTTATCATTCTTTTCAATAACTTGCATACAAGTTATTTGTTTCTGTCCCGGCCGATAAAGCTGCTAATAATATTATTATTGTTTGACGTAAATTTTACATTGAGGTTCTGAAAAAGGAAATCACCAAGTCACCAACATTCCAACTGACTCCATTTTCAGAAAACGAAATCTGTAACAAACATAAACTTTCAGCCACCGCTTTACAAGCAGAGCAAAATACAATGAAAGTCCCAACTATGTATTGGCTTCCGAAGCTACACAAAACCCCTTACAAATATAGATTTATTTCGTCTTCAAGCCATTGTTCAACTATTTTTAACTATTTTGATCTGAGCGTCACTGATGAGTCTTATGCAGACGAAACGCGCGTCTGGCGTATAAAATTATAATCCTGGTACTTTTGATAACTATTGTCTTCTTCTTACCAGCACACTTGGTACAATTAAAAACCTGATAATAAATTGTTTAAATAAGGCCTTCGAAAATAGTGGAATAAATTACTTTTGGAGTGTCAAGAACTCGTTGGAAGTACTTGATAAATTGCATGCTTATATTGGTGATTTTGAATCTGTTCAAAGTTTTGATTTTTCTACCCTGTATACCACATTGCCTCACATTCTCATTAAGAAAAAATTCACACACCTAATTAAATGGGCATTCAAAAAATCAGAATGTGAATATATATGTTCAAACTCTTTTAGGTCATTTTTTAGTAGCAATAAACAAAAAAAACTATGTTAATTGGACATGCTTTGATACTATATATGCCCTTGAATTTTTACTAGATAACATTTTTGTTCGCTTTGGGGATTCCGTATATCGTCAGATTATCGGAATTCCAATGGGGACTAACTGTGCACCACTTATTGCGGACCTGTTTTTGTATTGTTATGAGTTACAATTTATGACAAAAAATAAGCAAAGACCCATCGAAACAACATCTGATAAACAAATTTAATAATACTTTTAGATATTTGGATGATATTTTGGCTCTCAATAATGACGACTTCAGTATGTATATTATTGATATTTATCCTGTTGAACTTACTTTAAATAAAGCTAATACTAACAATGACCACTGCCCTTTTCTCGATCTTGATATCTATATCACTAATGGAAAGCTGAATACTAAAATTTATCATAAAAGGGATGATTTTTCATTTCCTATCGTTAATTATCCGTTTTTAGATGGTGACGTTCCCTTGTCACCATCTTACGGTGGTTATATATCTCAACTTGTACGATTCGCTCGTGTATGTAACAATATTTTAGATTTTAACGAAAGAAATTTATGTATTACTGAAAAATTATTACACCAGGGTTTTCGATATCACAAACTAGTCAAAACATTTACTAAATTTTATCATCGGTATAAAGACATCATTCGTAAATATAGCTCAACATGCAGACTTCTAATACGTTCAGGTATTTCACATCCATTTTTTTATGGAAATATTCTTTATAAAGCACAAAGGTGTCAGTATTCACCTCAGAAACTTACAAAACCTTTGAATAGACTTATTAAGAAGGGATATAATTACGATACCGTTGTCAAGTCATTAAAGATTGCATATTTTGGCGTTAATATTGAGTTACTGATAAGGTCTTTGCATCGGAACTAAACACATTTATTCTAAAAACAGTTGTTGGCATGACACGGGTTATGTTCTTCTCATATATGTTATGATGGTATGATACTAAACCCCTAACGGGAAGGATTGTGCCTGATGTTCATATGATGAAATCATAATCTTTCAGTCAGTTTAATTGAAGTCTGGAGCTGGCATGTCAGTTAACTGCTAGTAGTCTGTTGTTATTTATGTATTATTGTCATTTTGTTTATTTTCTTTGGTTACATCTTCTGACATCAGACTCGGACTTCTCTTGAACTGAATTTTAATATGCGTATTGTTATGCGTTTACTTTTCTACATTGGTTAGAGGTATAGGGGGAGGGTTGAGATCTCACAAACATGTTTAACCCCGCCGCATTTTTGCGCCTGTCCCAAGTCAGGAGCCTCTGGCCTTTGTTAGTCTTGTATTATTTTAATTTTAGTTTCTTTTGTACAATTTGGAAATTAGTATGGCGTCCATTATCACTGGACTAGTATATATTTGTTTAGGGGCCAGCTGAGGGACGCCTCCGGGTGCGGGAATTTCTCGCTACATTGAAGACCTGTTGGTGACCCTCTGCTGTTGTTTTTTATTTGGTCGGGTTGTTGTCTCTTTGACACATTCCCCATTTCCATTCTCAATTTTATACAAAGTCGCCTACATTTATACTTTTATCTGTAAAATAAAATTAAATGTATCAAATAAAAAAATTTAAAAGTAAAAAAAACCAAACTTTAACCACGCAAATTACTAATTGATTTTGTTCATATATTTCTGTAAATAAATAATAGTAGGCCCAGTTATCTGCAACCTATTTGAAGTAATACAAATCTACGACCTGTTTGAAATATTGCACATCTAACGTTGCAAAATTTCCACAGGTGCTATCCTGAGCACTTTTGTTATACAAACATTTTACAATTCGATCTTGAGAATCCATAATAACTAATGAATATATTTGAAATACTATATGGTTGATTAAGGATATGTTCTTCTTAACTCGTCCAACTTAATATTTCTTGAAATGTTACTTACCATCGAATCTGCATTCAGCTTCTTTGCAGTATTGCTGAAATTCAGAGTATGTCGAAGATGGTAGCTGGATATCATTTCCAATTATTGCAAAAGTAATGGGCTGTGCCCCAAAGGATATCATTTTGTTTAACGACTTTCCAAGAAAGTCGCATACATTTGTTTGGATATCCATTTCATTTTGTCAATCTATAAAATAAAATAAGGAAACCATGAAAATGAATCAATGCTAGATGATATCTGAAAGGTAATTTACATTTATGTGTGGATATACATATTACAGGGAAGATTCAGTTACCTCTTGAGTACTCGGTGTATTTACTGAGCGATACCGGAGTACTCCTTTGATTTGCTTAGTGATACTTGAGCACTCCTTGGATTAACCTAGCGATATGATGAGTACTCACTCGGTGAAAGATTTAAAAAATAGATACACAAAAATTATACCCATTTTATATTACATGTCGTTGAATTGTGAACATTAAACCTTGAACATTAATACCTAGAAAAAGATATATTCCAAGGCATTTTATTCTATATTTAATGGTCAATTGATATACTAAATTTATTGATAATGTAAACTGGCAATAGTTTAATAAAGTAATAATAAGTTGAAATAGGAAAATAAATACTCCAACAACAGAATTTGGGAACCTTAAGAACACAGATTTAATGACGAATAAAAGGTGTCGAATAGAATATACTGTAGCCTTTCTTTATTTCTGAGGGTTGACAGTTTTTAACAAATGTTTCCTTATTAGTAATATTATCTTCTCATTTTTTTCTCGCAAATTTCTTCTTTTGAGAGAACAGAGTTTAGTATGATCTTCATTATAACTGAAGTTGAACTAGTATACTTTTTTGTTTAGTGGCCACCTGAAGTACGATTCTGGATGGGAGAGTTTCTTCCTGCATTGAAGACACATTGGTGGCCTTCATCTTTTGTCTGCTCTTTGGTCAGGTTGTTGTCTCTTTGACACATTCACTATTTCCATTCTCAATTTTGCTAGTACATATGTGAGACTTGGATAACTAAAATAATCATAAATCTTTGAGACAAATGTTGCCTTTAAAGTACATGTAATTCACATCGACTACCTGTTGGAAATATTGCCCATCTAACGTTGCAAAATTTCCACAGGTGCTATCCTGAGCACTTTTATTATACAAACATTTTACAATTCGATCTTGAGAATCCATAATAACTAATGAAAATATTTGAAATACAATATGGTTGATTAAGGATATGTTCTTCTTAACTTGCCAACTTCATATTTCTTGAAATGTTACTTACCATCCAATCTGCATTCAGCCTCTTTGCAGTATTGTTGTATTTCAGAGTATGTTGAAGATGGTAGCTAGATATAATTTCCAATTATTGAAAAAGTAATGGGCTGTGCCCCAAATGATATCATTTTGTTTAACGACTTTCCAAGAAAGTCGCATACATTTGTTTGAATATCCATTTCATTTTGTTCAATCTATAAAATAAAATTAGGAAACCATAAAAATGAATCAATGCTAGATGATATCTGAAAGGTATTTTACATTGATGTGTGGATATACATATTACAGGGAAGATTCAGTTACCTCTTGAGTACTCGGTGTATTTACTGAGCGATACCGGAGTACTCCTTTGATTTGCTTAGTGATACTTGAGCACTCCTTGGATTTACCTAGCGATATGATGAGTACTCACTCGGTGAAAGATTTAAAAAATAGATACACAAAAATTATACCCATTTTATATTACATGTCGTTGAATTGTGAACATTAAACCTTGAACATTAATACCTAGAAAAAGATATATTCCAAGGCATTTTATTCTATATATATAATGGTCAATTGATATACTAAATTTATTGATAATGTAAACTGGCAATAGTTTAATAAAGTAATAATAAGTGGAAATAGGAAAATAAATACTCCAACAACAGAATTTGGGAACCTTAAGAACACAGATTTAATGACGAATAAAAGGTGTCGAATAGAATATACTGTAGCCTTTCTTTATTTCTGAGGGTTGACAGTTTTTAACAAATGTTTCCTTATTAGTAATATTATCTTCTCATTATTTTCTCGCAAATTTCTTCTTTTGAGAGAACAGAGTTTAGTATGATCTTCATTATAACTGAAGTTGAACTAGTAAACTCTTAAAACACTTGCCAGATTCCTCGCTAGAAGCTCTCTTGCAGCTCATGAATAACATCTGGGAATCTGGTGATTTACCATCAATCTGGAAGCTTGCAACCGTCGTGCCTATTCCAAAACCAAATAAAGATCATACGGATCCTATTAATTATCGACCAATTGCTCTTACCAGTTGTGTCTGTAAAACACTCGAACGGATGGTCAATGATCGCCTTGTTTGGTTCTTGGAATCCAATGGGCTATTATCCAATATCCAGTGTGGATTCCGACAGGGCCGCAGTACTCTTGATCATCTTGTTCGATTCGAATCATTTGTCCGTAATGGTTTTGCGAAAAATGAACATGTGGTGTCGGTCTTTTTCGACCTTGAGAAGGCCTATGATACTGCATGGAAATATGGTATTTTAAAAGATCTATTTGATATGGGATTGAAAGGCAATATGCCTAATTTTATTTCTAATTTTCTCTCTAACAGACAATTTAATGTTAGAGTTAATTCGACCATGTCTGATCTGTATGATCAAGAGATGGGTGTCCCTCAGGGCAGTATTTTATCTGTTACATTATTTAGTCTTAAAATCAACAGCCTTGTTGAAGTTTTAAAAAGTAACATTGAAGGTTCATTGTACGTGGATGATTTTTTAATATGTTACAGAGGCAAAAATATGAATAACATAGAAAGACAATTACAATTAAGTCTTGGAAGCATTGAAAAATGGGCCTCGGAAAATGGTTTTAAAATTTCCACGTCAAAAACGGTCGGGATGCATTTTTGTAACAAAAGGAAATTGCATCTGGATCCAGAACTCACTTTGTACGGCAACCCAATTAAAATGGTTGATGAAACCAAATTTCTTGGGTTAATTTTCGATAAAAAGTTAACCTTTCTACCCCATATCAAAATGGTAAAATCGAGATGTTGAAAAGCTTTAGATATTTTAAAAGTTGTCGGCAGCACTGACTGGGGTCCTGAACGCAACATTTTACTTAATTTATATAGATCTCTAGTTAGATCTAAACTAGATTATGGCTCTATAGTGAATGGCTCTGCAAAGAAGTCCTACATACAGATTCTTGATGCTGTGCATCACCAGGGTTTGCGTCTCTGTCTTGGCGCATTTAAAACCTCACCAGTTGAGAGTCTGTATGTAGAGGCTGATGAGCACTCACTCTCTAACAGACGTTTGAAGCTTGGACTTCAATATGCTGTCAAACTAAAAGCCTATTCAGATAATCCTGCCTACAGCTGTGTTTTTAATCCGATTTATGAAGATATTTTTGCAAAACATGAAAATAAAATTCCTCCGTTAGGTATACGTTTAAAACCACATTTAGCTTCTTTTGATTTAAAATCTGTTGCTCAAGTTAAAATTTGCAAATGTCCTCCATGGGAACTTCCCAAACCAAAAATGATATTTGATCTCCGTGAACACAATAAAAATAAAACAAATCCTCTTTTAATTCAGCAACACTATGCTGAAATTAAAGCCAATTATCCAGATTTTTCAACTGTCTATACTGATGGATCAAAAGATGGCGACAGAGTTGCATCTGCTGCTGTCTTCAGGGACAGAGCTGCAACTCTCCGTTTGCCATCTGATGCATCCATCTTTACTGCTGAAGCAGAAGCAATAATTTTGCCTTTGAAATTTATTGCTTCTTCAGATAAATCCAAATTTATTATATGTTCTGATTCACTTTCATGCTTACAAGCTATACAAAATACTAAAATTAAAAACCCAACAATTCTCCAAATTTTATATGTAATGAGGAATTTGAAAATTCTTCTGAAAGAAATAATATTTCTATGGGTTCCGAGTCATTTTTGAATCCTTGGAAACACAGCTGTAGACCTTGAGGCAAAGCATGCCCTGAGTGACCCTTTATCTAACTGTGATATACCATATACTGATTTTAAATCTAATATTAGAGAATATGTGTTTAATATTTTTAAAAATGAATGGAGTAAAAAAGATGATAATAAAGTGTACGAAATTAAACCTAATTTAGGCAAACCTTTTAATAATATTATGTGCAGAAAAGATCAGTGTGCTATTACTAGATGTCGTATTGGGCATACTAGAATAACACACGAGTATCTTTTAAAAAATGAAGATGAACCACAATGTGTTCCTTGCAACTGCAAGTATACTATTAAACATGTTTTAATTAATTGTATTGACTTTGCTGATATTCGTAAGAAGCATTTCAATGTCAATAATATGTATGATTTATTCAATAATGTTCCATTTACAAATATTGTTGCATTTTTAAAAGAAATTGGAATTTTTTATAGAATATGAAAATGTTATTATATTTAAATCGTTTTTAATTTTTACCACTTTATTTTACTGTTGATTTTTATTTGTATATAATCAATTTGGTTTAGTCAAGAATTTTAGTATATTGAAGAACTTTTTGTCTTATTTTAAAAATATGCTTTAAATTGTAAAAATATTTGAATTAGCTCTCGCCGCGATATAGCCTTTTTGTGCTAATGCGGCGTAAAGCAACAATCAATCAATCAATCAGAAGATGTGGTATGATTTACTAAGACTTAATTATCAATCAGTACACATCCAACATCAAATGGATTAAGTGCAAAACATGGTCTTGTGCGATACCAAGATACAGGTATAAACAAATGTGTTATCATTTTAAAAAATATGTTTTCTACAGGTATAGTCACATAGTTCTTCAAATCTTTTCATAAGTGATTATTACCAGAGGGTTAGACTCTTTCCCCAAGTGAATTGATGTCAATTTGAATTGGCAACCACTCAATTCAGAAGTGGACAAACATATGATTTGAAGTTATGCACACACCGCTATTCCAAACTTTCCAATCACATTGGTTAATGAAATGTATTGTCTGGCAAACTAATTTTAGGACACATTTTCTCTGATTGATAACTGAAAAAGAACAAAAAAGATGTTTTTTGATAATTTAACTACCTTATTACATTATTTTTTATCCAAGTGTAAATTGCATTGATACTGACAGTCGGAGGGACATTTAACACCTGCTAGGCCACCACTCAAATTGTTGATGCCTAGTACCATTCTTCTGTAATTTGTTATTTCAATGAAGCTTCTTGGAGGCTATAGTAGAATGTCTCCTGTAATATAAAATTGTCTATCTGTAGCTGATAATTCACTGGTGACTCTATATATTAATTCTGAAATTTACTATCATATTAAATGTTTGGTGAGGTTTTATATATCTGTTGGAAGACCTAATTTGTTTTTGTTCTGATTATAAGGTCCCTCTTCTTTTTCCTGGAAAGAACGAATGGTTTTGTTCTGATCATCTTTCTCCCGGCTTATTTTATTCTTCCACTGTATTGATGTTCAAAAGATGTCAATTAATTTTTATGCCCCATTCATGCACATCCGTCTGTTCGTTCGTTTGTCGGTCCCGCATCAGGTTTAAGTTTTGGTCGAGGTAGTTTTTGATGAAGTTGAAGGGACCAATCAACCTGAAACTTAATACACACGTTCCCTATGATATGATCTTTCCAATTTTAATGCCTAACTAGAGATTTTCCCTCATTTTCACGGTCCACTAAACATAGAAAATGATAGTGCGGATGAGGCTTCCGTGTATTGGGGCACGTTCTTGTTTGGCATATGATATTACTCAGTTGCTGCCCCTTTGACACTAACCTTTTTAAACTGAACACTTCATTATAAGAGTTATCTCCCCAAACACTGTTTTTCTTGTGATCAGATCTCCTTACAACAGTTACAGAAAGTAACAAATTTATTGTTAACGTTTTTTTTAAGGGAAATATTGGTCATTGATTCAGGGATGTTCGGCAGGTGGGTTGGCGTGTGGGCGGCTGCCAAACAGTGTCCGCTCAATAACATGAAAACTCATTGATTTTTTTTCATATTTAGATATATATAATGTGTATATGTTTCCTGTGACTAAATGAAGGTTAAAGTTCAATTTTCATGATTTTAGCTTTTCTCCTTGTTGAGTTATCACCCTTTTTAATATCATATGCAAAAGTTGTATTTATAATCTGATTAAGTTAATTATATCTCTTTGTACAGAAAGGGTTAATTATACATATAAAGTTTGAATGCAGTAAGTGTTTTTAAATTATTTTCTCTGATCTGTAATCAGATTATGTTATACCATATGGTAAATTTCTTATCTCGCAATTATAGATGGAGGATTGATTACAAGCTTTATACAATGTTAGAAATTAACTGTACATTTTAAGACATGTTGACAGTAATTAAGTTATATAGATTTTTTCAAACTATTGCATTAATGATAGATAAAATAAATTTTGGATTCTTTTTTCTTTTCTTAGGTAGATTGTTTGAAGGATTTTGTGGTAAGTTTGTTCGTTATTCTGTAAAAACTATTTTTCTGACTGCTATATACATTTTGTTTTATGATAATAGGGGGAAAATTTTACATGACATCTACAAATGCTTGTAATTGCATTCTTAGTTATTAAATTCTTTAAAAAGGCATGTTGTTATCCGATGACTGAGTCCCCTACCAATGATATCAAAGGGAACTTCAGGTTTACACTCAGCATGCTCAGTCCAACCTCATTTTTTTTTTCAACTTTCCCTAGAATTAAATTTTTGATAAGATACTTATATTTTATTAACTACTAGATTTCAGTTCAAAGGGAAATAACTATTAAAGAAAAGGATTTTTTAAAGACATATTGTACCAAGATAAATGGCATTGGGATTTTTCTTTTTCGTTAGTAAACTATTTGAAGAATTGAGTAGTAGGTTTGTTAGTAATTTTATGTAGTTTTCACTATGACAATTTATAGATCAAGTTAGAAATTTGTTCCATTACAATGATTTTTTAACTGGTAGGGGACTATGTATTGTCATGCAATACTGACAGAATGCTTGTTTTTTTTAAACTATTTTTTAGGCCAATTAAAATTAATTGATAGATTTTCATCCCGTGGATTTTTAATTTATTCGATGACTTTATGTTAGGAAAAATAAACTGTTTAAGATATTCAAAGCGCAAGAGTCAAAGAACACATTGGTTTATCACAGGCTAAAAAAATGAGGAAAAAATTAATAAAATATTCCATTCAATACTATCTTTAAATTGTGAGTAGTTTGGGTCTATGTTTGGTAAAAATCCAGGATAGATTACGAATCTAATAAATATTTTACAAACTTAACTGCAGACTGTATGTAATGTTAACTGGAAGAGAAACAAAGTCCATTTATAAGTAAAATACGGATAAACCTGTGTATAATTTAAGCGAAATTTCCTTCGAAACACTAGATTTTGATCATAAGCAAGCTTCTGTCCAAGTTTAGTACAAATACAGGCTAGTTTAAGTTAAGTTATTAAAATTTATAAACTTTAACCATGTCTCACTTTTTTTACAAAAGCCAAAGGCCTGGCAAAAACCTACTAATTCATTTCAGTTGGCCTTATAAAGGTTGCAGTCTTGTAAATGACTGCTCCATAGGCTTACATGCTAAACAGCTGATCTTGGAAAATAAAAAAATAAAAAATGCTACATAGAAAAAAAATTTCATATTCATATCATGTATGTACTAATGTGAAATTTTGATTTAATCGAGAAAAAAAAGTGGGTCATGCCACGAAGAATAAAAAGTTACGTAACCCTGAAGTCAAAACATTCTTTTTTTCTACTTTCTGTTTGCTGTTTTTACTAGGCCGCACCACTTCCAGTAAGCATGATATCCTTCCACTTTCTTGGATTGATATCCCCAAAAAGATGCAAGATTTTTTTAAATCTATATATATGTTTCAATTCAGCATAAACCTAGCTATAATCAAACAGAAAAATTGAGTCCAGAAAAAAAATCAGAAAAAAATGGACTATTTTGTTTCCCTCCATGTTTTGACATGCACCGGAAACTGGAGTTGTAATACAAGAGTGGTACCTAAACTTATATGTGGAAATGTCCCCTCTGACCTCAGGATTGCTATATAAACAGCAAAAAAGGTGGTAAATTTGAATTGTCTACATGAGTTTCTAATTAATTAAGGGCTTTAAAAGTTTAATAAATGTAAATGATTAAGGATTTCATGCATCTTATACATTTGTTTTTACTTGAACTATATATGTTAGCTGCAATAAATGAAATTAGGCATTAAGCTTAAATCCTAGGCAATAAGCTAACGCTTAGGCAGTAAGTCTATTGCCTAAATAATGTTGGGCATTTAAGACTTAAATCCTAGGATTTAAGCTTAGATCCTTAAAAATGTGTGCAGGCTCTAAAGCTTAATGCCTTAAATATAAATTCAAGTAAATAAAAGACATTTATTCATTTAAATATAAATATATTTGTAACATAATAACATAAGAACTGCATGGGGCCTGTGTATCAAAACTGTGCCGAGATCGGTCCTGTAAGATGTTCTTAGGACCGAAATTATGGTAAAGTTAGGACCAACTTAAAACATGTCTTAGCATGCACATCAAAGCTATCTGAGGATTATCCTAGCTTAAGGATGTCCCAACCGCTGTCATAAGTATTGGCATGAAAGAAAATAGCAAATGAAAAAATTGAAATATTGTTTCAAATTTAACCAACAACTTTAATTTAAAACCAGATTAATGATTAGAAAATAATTATTAGTTTTAAATTAAAGGGTTATAAATATGTAATCGGTAAAACCATTATAAAAGTATGCTTTGATTGAGCTGAATTCAAAGTTTCACAGTTTCATATTTAAAAGTTCAATTGCAAATCTCGTACATCTTTCATGTAAATACTGAGTACTTCAACTATTTTGTTTTATTACTGCAATTAATATACGTTTAAATATGAGCAAAAGAAAGAATCTAATTTTACCGATGCAAAACTACAGGGTCCGGTTTCCTCCTAAATATATAAAAAAGAAGATGTGGTATGATTTTGCCAATCAGGAACAACCTTCCAAAAAAGACCGGAAATAAAATCACTTATAAAATATGTTATCTATATTAAAGGGGCACTAGCTGTCAAATTCATGGTCACCGATTTGACTCAAATTCTCATATTTGATTAATAACAATGTAAAACATTTGTCCAAACTACCAAAAGTCTAAAATAAACAGTATACAGAGCATGGTGTAGATAATATGTAGGTTCGTTTCGTGTGTTTGTTAGCACAGACGCCATCTAATTAACTATTGATTCGACCTCAAGTAACCATATAAGCGATGTAAACATAAATAACGATATGAATAGATTAATAAAATTGAGAATGGAAATGGGGAATGTGTCAAAGAGACAACAACCCGACCAAATAAAAAACAACAGCAGAGGGTCACCAACAGGTCTTCAATGTAGCGAGAAATTTTCGCACCCGGAGGCGTCCTTCAGCTGGCCCCTAAACAAATATATACTAGTCCAGTGATAATGAACGCCATACTAATTTCCAAATTGTACACAAGAAACTAAAATTAAAATAATACAAGACTAACAAAGGCCAGAGGCTCCTGACTTGGGACAGGGGCAAAAATGCGGCGGGGTTAAACATGTTTGTGAGATCTCAACCCTCCCCCTATACCTCTAACCAATGTAGTAAAAAAAACGCATAACAATACGCACATTACAATTCAGTTCAAGAGAAATCCGAGTCTGATGTCAGAAGATGTAACCAAAGAAATACTTTTGAATTTAAACCAACATGTGCAATTGGATTTTTATAGGTCTGTTTTTCATTTTATCTTATAGATTAAAAACTTATGTTTATCATTGTTTTTAACCGTATAAGAATGATTTTATATAGATCGAATCAGTAATCAAATGATTTACTGTAGTTTCACTTTCATTGTTGACGTTCCTTTTCTTTAAATAACCTGTACACGTATAATGCATGCGTTGTCAATCTCTAGCTAGGGGTTAAATTGAAGTTCACATGAATACGGATTTACTGAGGTCGGATAATTCACTTGCAAGTGAACGAGTAACTATCAATGTTTGTTTGCTTAATTTGACAAAATTGAACCATTTTGGCTGCTAAAAGTGAATTATATTTTCGCTATTTCACTTTCATTATTGATTGAACAAAAAAAAATCTTACTTAAGATTTTTTATACATCTCGTAGCTAGTGCCTGTTTAAAACTCATCAAATCATAAATTAAAAATATGAAAACTTGATAGAAATTTGTGTTAAAATCATTTTGTTATCACAAAGTATGGAACTCAGTTGACAAAGAAAATTTACTTATCCAATAAAAAAAAAAGAAAAATGGTCTGAGCAAAAAATAATATCTGAATTTTGTCTACTTTTGACCAGTTCAAACCAGCTCGACTAGTGAAGTGAACAAATTTTCAAATAAATGTTAAAATTATTCTTAAGAATCTCTCTCCCTGTACATGTAATATTAGAAATATAATTAAGAAACGACTGAATACCAAGAATATTGAACACCAAATATGCATAAATTCCACAGTTTACTTATTGCCTAAAATTATGTTCAGCAATAGGATGAATAATCATCATCAAATTTCAGCAAATAAGCTCAATGCCTGAAAATTTCAGGCAATAACTTAATGCCTAGGCATTAGCTTATTGCCTAGGATTTAAGCTTATTTTAAAATGCCTAATTTTTCTTATTGTTGCTAACATACAAGTCATATATATGCAATCACTAAGGTTTGAACGTAGTTTTCAATTTAGGCTTGTTTATATTTTTTCGTTTGGGCTTGTATCATATCTTCCCTCCCGTTTATATGATCTGTTCATCCTATATTGACTCTTAAAATTCAAGAGTCTATCTAAAATTGAGGGTAAATATTATGGCCTGCCATATACCGTTTTGATCCCTAACATCACTGAAGAGACATTTATTGTTGAAATCCGGATCTGGTGTACAAAAAAGATATTGACACCTTATGTTTGTGGCATAACATCTTGGCCACAAGTTTATATTTTTCTGTTTAGTATTGCATTAAAATTAAGATCCATTTTGTTACATCTTGTGATCAATTTTATTTGGCAATCGCCAATGACAGTCAGCAGGGTTAAAGAACATCAGTTGTTCGACTTGTTAGTCAAATGCGTTTTGTTTAAATATACTTTTTCACTTTTTTTTTGGTCTTTTTGAAAATGTTGTTTGTGCTGTATTTAGACCCTTCTACAACGAAATTTGTTTTACATGAACACATATTGAAATTGCAGTTTTTATCCAACGCAATCATAGGTTTGAACGTAGTTTTCAATTTATACTTGAATATATATATTTATCCAAGGCAATCATAGGTTCGAACGTAGTTTTCAATTTATACTTGTATATATATATTTATCCAACTTAATCATAGGTTTGAATAGTTTTCAATTTATACTTGTATATATATATTTATCCAACGCAGTCATAGGTTTGAACGTAGTTTTCAATTTATACTTGTATATATATATTTATCCAACGCAATCATAGGTTTGAACGTAGTTTTCAATTTATACTTGTATATATATATTTATCCAACGCAATCATAGGTTTGAACGTAGTTTTCAATTTATACTTCTATATATATATGATTGCGTTGGATAAAAACCGCAATTTTTATACGTGCATGTAAAACAAATTTTGTTGTAGATTAGGGTCTAAAAACAGCACAAACAACATTAGTTTCTTTGAAGAAGGGAGCAGTATACCACTTTTGTGGAAATTTTCTGTGCTTGAAAAATGTATAAAAATTACATTTACTTAATTAGATTTGAACTCACCAAATGTTTTTTTCCCATAGGAGTCTTTTATATTTACATTACTCTTGTTCATGATGTTAAGAATTTGTTTAACATCCTATCTTTTAGACTATGCATGTCCATTAATGCTATGACAGCATCGCCAGGCCTCATGGTATCCTCCTCCTGGATATTATTGATCGGGTTGCCGACGCATATCCCGTTTACTTCTCCTGCACAGATGTCAATTTGTTCTGAAAATGAATACTAGAATAAGCTGTCTGTGTCAACCAATCTTTGTGCAATGACTTTTAGGGTATTTTGTCTAAAGTTTCTGTTTTGAATATATATTTACAGAGTTTATTGGTGTAAAATGTAGATTTTGGCTTATACATTTGTAACTCTGAAACCAAAGCATTTAGAGCAAATCTGACAAGGGGTTAAATTGTTGATCAAGTCAATATCTATCTGCCCTCAAATTTTCAAATGAATTGGACAACTGGGTTGCTGCCCCTGAATTTGTAATTTTTAAGGAAATTTTGCCAATTTTATACAACAGCAATATTGGTATGTATCACATTGTTGTCGTCGTTAGTATCGGACGAAGACGGATGGTTTCCAGTTAATAACTTTAGTATAAATAAATAGAAATCAATAAAATTTTAACACAATGTTTATAACCACAAGAGGAAGATAGGAATTGATTTTTGGGGTTATGGTCCCTAATATTAGGAATAAGGGGCCCGAAGAGGCGTTGTCTCATTGGCACTCACACCACATCTTCCTATATCTATTTTATCTAGTGTCAGCACAATTAGTTGTGTATAAGTATTTTAATTGTTCTGAAATAGTACAACAATGTTTAATACCATAAGTAGAAGGTTGGGATATATTTTATGGGACAAACAGTCAAGGAATAAAGGGCCAAAAACGGGCCAAAAACATATTTTTGTAGTTTCAAGACAATGAATTGGACTTGTCTTTCTTTGTCCAGAATGGTTGTTGAATCACCTAAAACCAATGCTTGATGAAATCTTCTTTGAAAATCGGAGTTATCTTTCTTTGTCCAGAATAGTAGTTAAATCAACTTAAATTAATGTTATATACAATATACAATGCAATATTCACTTTTACTACCAACTGATAAATTAAAGCAATCTTTACCATTCAGTGATTACAAGCTTTTTGATTACCATTCTAGGGTATTGCCCCTTACAAGTGGAAAAATTGAAGATTTTTTTCGTTTCTGTTTCAGTTTGTCTTAACTAAATTTAATGAAATGTGTATATAATGCTTATATTACCTGTAAACTCAGTTCAGGTTCAATTTTTGGCATCTTCACTTTTACAGTACTTGAGTTATGTCCCTTTATAACGTTATTTGCTCGTGAGGGCATCATCTGTGTCCCTTTGGATTCATTCCCAATTTTTTTTTTTATTTAATTAATATTAATTTTAACCATGACTATGACATTTTATATTTTAATATTTTATGATGTATTTAAATGAGTAGTTATTGTTGCAAACTTCATTAGAAATTTGAATTGAGATCATTTTTGGAATAAGGCAAAGGAGGGGGGGGGGGGGGTCAACTTTTCTCATTTCAGATTTCAGAAATTAAAAAAGAAGATTTCTTCTAATAATTTTTTTTTGAGAGGATTAATATTCAACAGCATTGTAAATTGCTTAAAAGCAAAAAAAAAATGTTTAAGTTCATTAGACCACATTCATTCTGTGTCAGAAACCTATGCTGTGTCAACTATTTAATCACAATCCAAATTCAGAGCTGTATCCAGCTTGAATGTTGTGTCCATACTTGCCACAACTGTTCAGGGTTCAACCTCTGCAGTCATATAAAGCTGCGCCCTGCGGAGCATCTGGTTGGTTATTATTTTAATTACTATTATAGATAGAGATAAACAGCAATAATGTTCAGCAAAGTAAGATCTACAATCAAGTCAACATGATCAAAATGGTCAGTTGATCCCATATGGAGTTATTGCCCCCTATAGTAAATTTTTTAACAATTTTCATTAATTTGGTAAAATTTTGTAAATTTTTACAAAATATTTTCCTCTGTAACTTAAGGGCCAAGTTTATTATGGATAGAGAAAATTGTAAGTAGCAAGAATGGTCAGTAAAGTAAGATCTACAAACACATCACCATCACCAAAAATACAATTTTGTCATTAATCCATCTGTGTCCTTTGTTTAGGAGCCTTGAGAGCCTCTTGTTTTGGCTCATTTAGTGTTACCCTTAACTAACAATCCTTCCATTTATCTGTTGGTCAATTCATTCTTCCCAATTTCTTTTCCCACTCTTAACTTAAAGGGACACTATCTATTAGATATATAAAAAATAAACTGTTATCACAGAGATATATCTAGCTTTTTTGTAATTTCCATAATGCAAATGTTGAAATGAAAAATAGCTACATTTTAACATGTAAGTTTAGCTAATATTCAAAGTCAATGAACTATGACTGAAGGTATATGGCTTAATATTCTCAATGGAAATGAGATGTGCCAATGCTAAAATCATCGACTTATCAATCATAAGTAGTTCTCTTTAAACAAACCTAAACAAAAACTTATACATGTAAACTAAGGAACATTTCAAAGTCAATAAACCATAACTGAGGGGGAGGGTAAAAAAAATTCCATGATTATGAGATGTGCCAATGCTAATACAACTGCATACCAAGTATCATTGCATTGAACTACCACTACTGGTTCCCAATAAACTGATCAATCACAAACTAATATATCAAAACTAAGCAAAAAATTCAAAGTCAATAGACCATGAATGAGGGGGAGGGGCCAAATAATCTCCATGGAAATGAGATATGATGATGCTTCTACAACTGCAAACCAATTATCATTGATTTACCACTATTGGTTCCCCATAAACTGACCTAATCACAAACTAATAAATGAAAACTAAGCAAAAGTTTCAAAGTCAATAGACCATAACTGAGGGGGCGGGGTCAAATAATCTCCATGATAATGAGATGTGTTAATACTTATAAAGCTGCATACCAAATATCTTTGACTTACCACTGGTGGTTCACCATAAACTAGACCTAATCACAAACTAATACATTGTTGACGCGGCTGGAAACAGCATACCTTTGTCTTGCTCCAACAAGCGAGACAAAAGTTTAATATATTAATTTTTTTTTTGCTCAATCATTAATACAATGCAAATAGTGAAATAATAATTTGCTTTTAGCAGCTAGTTTGGTTCAATTTTGTTGAAATAAGCTTAAATACATTGATTATGAATTATCCACTTGCAAGTGAGTAATTCAATGTCATTGAATTTGTATCCATGTGAACTTCAATTTAACCCCTTAGCTTGAGATTGATAACACGTGAATTGTATGTGTAAAGTTATTTGAAGGAAAAGAATTCATCATTGAAAGTTAAACAAAGGTAAATCATTTGATTGACTGATTTGATCCATAAACAAATCATTCTTATACAGGTAAAAAGGATGATAAACATTTATTTTTCATCTTTAATATGAGATTAAATAGACCTTGAATAATCCCACAGCACAAGTTTGCTTAATCTATTTATATCAATATTGATGTTTACAACGCTGATTTGATCATCAGATGACTTTATAGATCAATATGAAAATTAATTAGATGCATCTAGACTAAAATACACTAGAAACAAAGATACATATTTTCATGCCCTTGCCTTTTAATTGTTTATTTTCTTGAGACTTTAAATATACACATGGAAAAAAGTATTGCAACACCTTGATTTTTCAAAACTTGAAAAATCAGCCTTTTATTTTAGATGGAATATGATAAAATATTTGTAAAATAATATTGAAACATAGTTAATGATTACATTGGAATTTTAACGAACAAAAAATGATTGAAAAAAAAAGATTTATCTAACCACAATTTAAAAAACCAAATGAATTGTTTTTTGTACAAAAAACTGCATTTTACAACTTTTACTGTAGTCGAACTTTACAATGTCAGACATTTCAAAATTAATCTTAAGATGATTGTTCACATCATGGTCGATCGTTATACGCCAAAGAATTAGTACTTTGTGTGCAGCTTCCATTCAAACAGTCAACCGCCACTTAACGTCTTATGATTCCTGCCATAAATCGACTAATTTGTTGCTACGGTAGCAGCAACCATTTCTGATGATGGCATTATTAATTTCATCACTTGTTTGGACTTAGGTGTCCCTTCGCGCACATTACGCCCAATAGTGTCCCATATATGCTCGATATGGTTCAAATCCGGGCTACGATCAAGCCAAGGAAGATAAACAGAATTCCATTGGAACAATGGATCTTCCTCCACGATGCTTATTTCCAATTTTGAAGTGCTCTGCACTACATTGTTTATAGATAAACGTGTGTCTGTTCATAAGCAAAAGTCTTCGAAATGGTCTTATCGCACAATAACCAGTAGAGATGAGTCAATCTCGAACAATATTTGTTCAAAGGCCCCTGTATGCCCACCACTCTCTTTTTAGGATTGTATTGTATGCAATGGGTTTCTTTCTGACCAAGCTTCATTATGCTTGATTTTCCGTAGCAGATGTCATAGGGGGTCTTTTTGATCTCGGATAGTCTTTAACATCGTTAATATTGCCTGTTTTTTATTCTCAAAACGAATAATAGTGGAATTATTAAGTGATGACCGACAATACGTGCGGTTGTCACAGCGACACTCCTGCTTCTCTCAATCACATAACTTTATAAACTTGGTTATTTAAAGTGTTGAAAACAATGAGGATACAAACACCTGTTTTGCTGTTTACGAGTACAGTAGCTGCATGTGCAGATAAGAACTTACCGAGTCGATAATTATTGATCAAATTCAGGTGATATTCAAATAATGTTTAACTAGTTCTATTTTGACAAATTAAATCAGAAAAAAATAAAGAGTGTTATTTTAAATCAAATTTCAATTTGGTGTTGCAATACTTTTTTTCCATGTGTATAGTTTGGATAAATGTTTTTCATTGTTATAAATCAAACGTGAGAATTTGATTAAAATCGATGAACATGAATTTGACAGCTAGTGCCCCTATATATTTGCCTGAAGATGATGTTATTTGTTGCATTGTTTTGTTTTTAAAAAACAATTATTTTGAATTGCTCTTATCCTTTTATGTTTGAAAATGGCTCAATCTTGTTAACAAAAGTTTTGACTATCAATTTTGTGTTGCTCTGTTTCTATGCATTTATTCTATTTCTTGCTACATGGGAATTTATAGTTTATGAATCATCTGTAATTCTACAGGTCTTTTTTGTTTTAGGAGGCCAACTCTAATACTGTAAATTCAGAAATTATTGAATGCATTAATTATTATTACGATTATAACCCTGTTGCATTTTTCGCAATAATAAAAACATTACAATAAATTCTGAATTTACAGTAATTTATATGAAATGCAACATTACTTTGATACATTGTCATATATCATGAAATAAAGATCCTAAATAAATCTGAGGTTACTATGAGTTCCTATTACAACAATCAAATACTGCATATTGATTACAACTGAACTTGGATATATATGCATGATCACATACAGTGAGAGGAATACCTCTTTTGAGCTTGAGGTCACTGAGTGTTAGATCAAGGTCAAAGTAGACCTTTAAAATGATTACTTTAAAAAGAGTCAAGTGTTACTAGAAGTGTTGTCCATGCAATATCTTGAAAAGTCTTAGATGAAAATTTCTTGATACGTTAAACAAGGCAGCAACTGTATAAAAAAGGTTTTTTGGAAAGTTATTGGAGTTACACCAAAAATCTATGGTTTCATATTGAATAAGGTTTATAATCATATAAACATGGGTCTTCAATTATTGGCTTCATGATTTCTGTCTAGTGACCCACCCCTGCTGAACAACGTGTGTGTTCCTATGTCACTTATGATAAATAAGAGGCCAAGATTGATTTTATTTGACCTTGCCATTTCTGAACATTTTTTTATTGATCCTGTTTGGAGGTCTGAATTTGAAAGTATCAGTTTTATGCAAAACAATCCAGTAATAAGATGGTTTACTATCTTCTTTTGTGAGATTATATATGACTGCCTGAAATCACTAAAGGTAAACAACAAATACATTGAAAACAAGTTACAAGAATACTAAGGGGGAGGAGGGAGCAGGTAGATAGTTTTTCTTCTCAAATAGTGCAACAAACTTATAATGTAACATACCATCTATGCGGCATCCTCCCTCTTCCACAGATTGGCGGATGAGAATTTTGTTTTCATCATCATACTCTGAAAATGTTGTGTACACCACGGGCTTTGCCCCTAACATTAATAATTTGTTCATGCATTTGTTTATTCCATCAATGGTAATGGTTACCTCCTGATCCTTACTTTCTGCTAACTGTGGAAAAAATAAAAAGTTGCCTGAAATCACTAAAGGTAAACAACAAATACATTGAAAACAAGTTACAAGAATACTAAGGGGGAGGAGGGAGCAGGTAGATAGTTTTTCTTCTCAAATAGTGCAACAAACTTATAATGTAACATACCATCTATGCGGCATCCTCCCTCTTCCACAGATTGGCGGATGAGAATTTTGTTTTCATCATCATACTCTGAAAATGTTGTGTACACCACGGGCTTTGCCCCTAACATTAATAATTTGTTCATGCATTTGTTTATTCCATCAATGGTAATGGTTACCTCCTGATCCTTACTTTCTGCTAACTGTGGAAAAATAAAAAGTTTGTTTTATTTCTATGGAAGAAACTGTAGAAACTAAACTTTTTATAAAAGTAAATCATTATAAGTGCAGTCTTCATCGCAAAGCCTTGGCTCACACCAAACAGCAAATTATAAAGGGCCTCAAAATATTACTAGTGTAAAACCAGTTCAAATGGGAAAACAAATGATATGATCAATATAAACCAGATGCTGAGACTGTAGGGCACAGCTTTATACTACCGCATAGGTCAAACCCTGAACAGTTGGGGTAAGTATGGACACAACACTACAAGCTTGATAGAGCTCTGGATTTGGAGTGTGATTAGATAGTTGACACAGCAAAGGTTTCTGACACAGAATGAATGTGGTCTACTGAACTTAAAATTTGTTTTTGCTTTTGAGCAATACACTGCTGTTGAATATTAATCCCCTAAAAAAATATTTTAAGAAAAACTCATTTTAATTTCTGAAATTTGAAATTAGAAAACTTTACCCCTCATTTTTTTTCACCTCCCCTTTTCCCTTATCCAATAACTAATCATTTAAATACATCATAAGATATTAAGATATGAAATGACATACAGTCATGGTTAAACTAATATAAATTAATAGTAACTTTTAATTTTTTTTTTACAGCTACATAATTTTTTTTTTTACAGCTACACATCTCAAGACAATCATTTTCTTTTTCTAAATACAAAATGTTAGAGCAGTGTAAGGGAGGTAATCAAGTAATCAAACATATAAAACAATATTCTCTAAATTTGATTGGATTACCTCCCTAATAGACTGCTTTTATAGGTTAAAAGGAA